>NC_133379.1:26619215-26717506 GCF_049309525.1 Garra rufa
TATGCACAATCTGAAAATATATCTAAAATATATCTGAACATATTTTTTAAAGTTGCTAATCTCACTCCTACCACTAAACCTAACGTTAACTATGACTGTACAGTAATAAAAATATAAAAGACAGGAAAGTGCAATCATAATCATTTATTTATTGCAAAAATGTCAACAGCTGTACAAAAAAGTAATCCAAATAACGATGCGTCTGCAGCCACAGTCCTCTCTGGCGGAATACTGTAGGTTTGAGGTGCAGTAGGATGAGAGCAGAATTTAAATTGTTAATTGCTGAAAATATTATTCAGATTATTGTCTTGATCCACTCCTCAAAGGCGCCCACGCATCATTTCAACACATTTCACCAGAAAAACGGCATGTCGTAATCTGTGACGAATGCAGGCGAGAGCCAATGAACGTCCGATTTTCCTGTCGCAAAATTCACTACAGCACGGGTTTATGGCTGATGCTGCTGGACTCGCTGTTCGAGATGCAGATGAAGATCGCCGGATAAAGGCTTGAAATTGGGTCTGGTCCTCGCAAATCGTATGGATTCTGAAGATCTGGGTTACAGCACACGAATAAAATTGTTTCATTTTGTAATTAAGATGCGTGTTCCGTGTATTTTATGGTTCTGTTATTAGTCACAGCATGTCAGAGAAAACGCCTTATGTGTCCCACCACGGCAAACGAAGTTAATATTACATGAATGATTAAATGATTGCAGAAATTTTATGTATTTTAAGGGTTTAAAGTGTAGTCTTGATAACATTATGTAGACCTATAGTTTAGTGTCTGTAAAAACGTAAATAAATGTATGTTTTGTAGAACCACATTTTACGTAAAATACATACGAATTATTATGAGGTCACGTTGCTATGTATTGTGTACCTACCCTGTAACTTCTTTGAACAAGAGCGGAACAATCGCCACTTTAATTTACAGCCCGCAGATGGCGCACTTACCCTGTAATTACATGGAACAAGAGTGTATTTTACCAGTAATTTAAAAAAGCTTACGTGTAAATACACCAAACGTATGATTTATGCCTGGCACAGTAATAGAGATACCTGTTAACACCGTAACTTAGGTTTGCTTACAGTTTTTTGCAGGTCGCATATCTGGTTGTTATTCCAATTATCAAAATGTAACATATGTTCTCCCTACACGTACGTGCTTTAATACTGTAGGTACATTATAATTACAGAAACGTACACCGTAATTTCAGTATACTTATGTAGTTCTTTGCAGGTTGCATATCTGAGTTGTTACCCCCTAATTACCCAAATTTAACTTATTCTTCCCTTATACCTACATGTACGTTCTTTAATAGGTACACTATAATTACAGAAACGTACACCGTAATTTCAGTATAGTTATGTAGTTCTTTGCAGTTTGCATATCTGGTTTGTTACCCCCTAATTACCCAAATTTAACATATTCTTCCCTTATACCTACATGTTCGTTATATATAGGTACACTATAATTACAGAAACTTACACCGTAAATTCAGTTTACTTACGTAGTTCTTTGCGGGCTGTAATCTAAAGCGTTACCAACAATTGTAATATTGTGTTTTGATTGCATTCTGTTGACTGTGACAAGTGGCTGTATAAATTATTGTAATATAAGAGCAATTCTACAGAATTGAAAACTATGAAACTTTATGTAAAAGAATGTGTCCCCGCATTTTTCATGTCACTATAGAAACAGTGTATGTTTTAGTCTATTGGCCGGAAATGATTTTAACTACACCCATACATTTCACTCTCTCTCAAAGCCACAAGGTGTGAGGTGATAGGTCTCAACATTTTAAGGTAAATGTGTTCAAAAGTCTGAAAAATCTGTGTAACTTTAAGGAATGTCACTACCGAAAACTTTTTTTCTGCAATTAAGCACACATTTTTGAGAGTTATTCCATAACATTTAGTTTTTATATGTATACCACTGTTCAGATATGTGCTAGCTAACCATGTGCAGATTATCATCTTTAAGGTAGGTTCTAAAATTTTCCCTACCGAAACATAATCCTCATATTTGGGAAAAATAAACAAAAGTACAGTTATCCAATTTTTTTGTGTTTTAGTATGTTTTAGTAGTGTTTTAGTATGCAAGTTAAAATTCTATAATGTGATTGCTACCAAAGCATTACTGTCACTACCAAAACATGGGATGTTTAGTCAAAAATAAAGTATACTGAATTATCAACTAGGATGTTATGATAGCGTTTTGTTCAATGTATCTTCAAACTAATGAATCCTTAAGTTTGAAATTAATATGATCAACTTTTTGCATTTTACAAAGAAAAATTGTACTCAAAATATGACAAATCTCATAAATTACACTTGAAATATTGTTAAAAATGTAATTGTTATGTATTTGCCTCTGTAAATGTTTTAATAAAATAGCAAAAAAAAAAATATTTACAATCTAGATGTCAATATAACATTTCTAATGAAATTAACATTACTGTGTTTCTGGGGGAATTTGGGGAGAGGAGAAATATTCCAAGAATTTCTGAAAATATAATATAGCCTAAGAATTAACCGCACAATTACTAAAAATGTGTATAAAATAGAATATTTTCACATCGAAAAATAAGGTGAATTAATAGCTGTGGTGATGTACTATGTCGTTGAAGAATAAAAAAGTAAATAAAATAAAAATCTAACTCATGAAAACTGAAATACTTACAAAATTAGGTTAAAAATGGAATTAGATTAGATTAGGCCTGTATAGTTTTACATCACCTTAGGGCAAATCCCCAAGCAATAGAATCCTTTTTCACAAACAGAGCAACAAAGGTCCAGAGAATCCCCCATTAATATTCCCAGTGTCACCCACAGAGGGAGGTCTTCATGAACAAAGCAAGCTCATTTATCGGGCAGCAGGTCAGTACACTAGATACATCGCATGCTATAGAATACTCGCGAACAGAGGATAAACACAGGTGTCAAACCACCTGTAGACAACCCTGAAATACCAAACAGACCTTATAAATGCAATTCATGTATCTCGGGATGAGCTAGTTAATCTAATCCAGGAAATCACTGCAATAGTATGTAAACAGAAGCTTACCTCACTACCTTGACAGTTCTTCCGGTAACTAAATCAGTTCACCTGCATCGTCCTTATGGATTATGGAAACATACAAACCGGTGAGCGAAATAAAATAGTTGAGGCTATTAACTTAAACTCACAATTTTTTAATTAATAGTGTAGAATTATCGAGCGAAGTAGGCTTAATTATCAAACACGCTTTGCTAAGCAGTGGAACGTCAGATTAATTCTAGTGAATCGGTTCGTTCGGACGATTCATTTAAAAGAACATTTAAAAATGATTCACCAGTTTATGTCTTATTTTTAAGCGATATATTTACACAGTGCCGTTTTTCCGTTCAGATATCAACTCAGTTTTGATTAAATGTGACCCTGGACCACACATTATTAAGTAGCACTGGTATATTTGTAGCATTAGCCAAAAATACATTGTAGGCTATGGGTCAAAATTATTGATTTTTCTTTTATGCCAAAAAGCATTAAGATATTAAACAAAGATCATGTTCCATTAAGATTTTTGATTAGTAATATGCATTGCTAACTAAAAAAAATTGGACAACTGTAAAGTTGATTTTCTCAATATTTTTTTTTTTTTTTTTTTGCCATACATTATTGAAAATCCTATTGATTCAGCTTTTATCTTATCTCAGTTTAAAAAAAAATGGACCCTTATGGTTTTGTGGTCCAGGGTCACAAATGATTAAATATAGGTTACAATCAAACAGCTGTAATCAAAAAGTAGATTTATATTTAGATTTACAGTTTTAAAGTAGGTTCTCAGTATCATATTATCAGCATCCCCTAGACAATAAACAAATTTATTCTGAAAACGCAATGAGCAGATCCTATCACATTCATTAAGTAAAATGATTTTATAGCCCGGCTGGTCTAAAAGGGCAGCAGAAAGCTAATGAGGCCCCTATAGGAAGTGAAGCCCCTGTGGCCGACTCTGTAATTAATCAGCTTCCCCTCTGATTATGGTGTCCATCAACAAGAGACACACTGCTGTTTGCTTTAACAGGCAGAGGCTTGGAATTGGACACACGTAAGTGAAGTCTTCAATTGATGTTTCCAGTGTGGAAAGCATTGAATCACTGCAGGTAAAGCCAAGTCTTTGCAATTGGAATTGGAGTTGGAATTAATGGATGAAATAGGATAATGATAAATAAAAAACGATGACACAAATATATTGCTTTTTGATTACCCATACAATTATTCCTTTAGCCTATTACGTCTTGGCCATCCCCGGCCCATCCCCCTCTAGGACTCTCCTCTCTTCGGCAAGGATGCATGTCCTCCATGGGCCAGGATCAATGTTAAAAAGTGGAATTAGTCATTCTAAATCATGCAGCAGTGGTCGAAGGGATGGCCTCCGAAAATCATTAGACAATCATGTATTCCTATTGATTTATTCAAAGTACCTGGACTGAAAGCAGATTAAACAGCAAGTAAAAGGAAGCTAATGCTGATTAAATGGCAGTGGGATGGGAGGTCCTTGGGGTATGTTTTTGTCCTAATCAGTAGGAAACAATACTGCTGCAATCACTGCTCCAAACAGGTCTATTAAGGGCCCTTTACTTGACATATTTATGTATTTCAAATACTGGAGCGCACATTAAATTGAGTTTACTCACAGCACCTTTACATCTATTTGGGGAGCGTCTGACATCCAGAGGACAACATGGATGATCCCACTTCTGGCCATTCAATGGATATACTATCAGTATCACAATATAAGGCACTTTTAATAAACACAGTATTAGAGCTGTCACTAACAATTATTTCGGTAATCAAGTAATCGGTCAATTATTCTTGTGATTAATTGAGTAATCAGATAACTTCTTTTTGAGGTAATAAAAATAGACCTAAGCAAGCAATAGTCTTAAAATACATATATAAAAGCAATGAGGCAATAACAATTAGTTTAAATAAAGGATCAAAATCAAGTAATCATATGGTTTTATTGAACAAAACTGTTGAAGTACATAATCTATTATAAACAATAGAGCTAATGTACATTATGCATTTTAACAAATGAATGCAGAGGGCGCCAACCGCCTGGCGATAGTTTTTACAAGTTACAACCGGATCTAGTCCCTGTTTAATGTTGACTAAACAACATTTAAATCAAATATCCACTTAATCTTTAATATTTGGCCATTTCTTTACAACAGAATATGAGGACATCAGAACATGTAAACTAAGAGTAAGGGTTTAAAGGAACACTCCACTTTTTTTTAGAAATAGGCTCATTCTCCAACTCCCCCCTAGTTAATGAGTTTTACCATTTTGAAATCCATTCAGCTGTTCTGTTCTGGCGATATCACTTTTAGCATAGCTTAGCATAGATCATTGAATCCTATTAGACCAATAGCATCGCGTTCAAAAATGACCAACGAGTTTCGATATTTGTCCTATTTAAAACTTGACTCTTCTGAAGTTATATTGTGTACTAATACCGGCGGAAAATGTAACAGGAACAGGAGAACGGCTGAATGGATTTCAAAACGGTAAAACTCAACTTATTAACTCGGGTGGAGAATGAGCCTATTTCCAAAAAAAGTGGAGTGTTCCTTTAAGACGGTCAACTGATAGCAGTTTGTTTAGAACAGCATTTGAATCATAGCATTTGTGATTGTGAGTGTTTTCACATGCATCATCGGTAGGCCATATTGCCGGCACTGAACGTAAACAGTGCCACTGAACCGACGAAACTCGCACATTTAGCTGATTATTGCTTCTGAAAATGATCAATTATTGTCATGTTTTGGACTGTACTAATCAGTCGGACCAAGAGTAAAAAAAATGTCTCAGGAACAAAAGGCGTTTGTGGTTGGCTAAACTGAACCAGGATTTCCAAGGCAAGAATCTTTACAACATTCATGTTTGTTCTTATCATATCAGGTAGGTGAAATATTAGGCTCATATCTTAATTAAAACTGCTCATAAGTATCTTTACCACCTATTAACTTTAGTTTGTCAGTTTAGTTAGTTCTTTATATGATTCAGCAGCTTCCGCATGTTTTTTCGTACCATAAATTAGCAGAACAACATATTCAGTAGCATTAACCATGTAAACCATGCTGTTGTTTACATCAGAATATCGCCAATATGGCCAAAACGTGACATAAGTGCAAACCGTCTAAATAAATTTTGATTCTAAGTATCAACACACAAAAAACAGTGACAGAAAAATGAAATAAATAATGTTAATACTAACAATATACAATATAATACAGTAAAATACTATAAAATGACACTTACTTTTATTTGGGCATACTGACTGGTTCAGTCTTATCAGAGAAGATTTGGGTAGCCTATGAAATTCTTGTGATGACACTAATTGAGTTACAGCTTTAGTCTTCATTTACTAGCACTGTATTGGCTTGAAGTTTAGGCATAATGTAACACCCCTAGAAGTGAAGCAGGCGTATTTAAACAGCTGTGAGTCAACAGTGTCTTCTCTCTGGTATGGCGTCTGTCCTCTACACTGTTTAACCACAGCCTCCAAACCACACATCTTTGTCTGAGCCAAACAGACCAAGTACGGTCTTGTTTGAGCATTTTCTTTCTTCCAGTCTTTTTCTTTTGACATATATCTTATATATATTATTAATGTATTGGTTGCCTTTTACTATGAATTTGTGGGAAATATACATGCACGATAATATGTCAGCATTGCATTAAAACAGATATGTATTTGGAAATGTGCATATGACAAGAAAAAAAGCTTATTATGAGCATTTTTACTGTGTTTTGTTGAATATTTTAGGTTGATGTCCAATGTAAAATCTGGATTGTGAAGCAAAACCAGCTGAGATTCACTTCCATAAAACCACCATGACGCCTAAGGATAATTTCAGGTAATGTAGTTCAGCATTGAGCTCAGTTAAAGTCATAGAATCTGAAAAGTCATTTGTCTGTTTTTCCCACAAAACAGATCTCCACAGGCAAGTGGACCATGACAAAACCAGAACAAAGCAAAAAGTCAATTCAGCCTGAATGAAACCTGAGGTAACAAAGAAAAATCATGTCATTTTGAGCAAAAGAGAGAGAGAGGGTCTGTATACAGAGGGGCTATAGCAGGATTTGATAAAGCATGGTTATGCTTGAAATCGACTCTGAAGCACAGCCTGCTTGTGTCAAGCCATTGCACAAAGATCAATACTTGTTCAGTACAAACATACAAAATAAAAGCCTGTTCATGGGCCGGCTTTTCTCGTGCCTTGAGGATCTACATTGACAGCAGAACGGGAGACCGGGTGGGCTTCACGTGGAGGGTAATCAATGAGGCAAAGGGTTGAGATCTACTGATTTACTCCTTCTGTGGGTTGATTAGGCTTTAGGGACATTTGAAGCAAGCAGAAATCACTACAGCAGAATGCGTAATCCATATCAACATCAGCTCCGGAAAGATTTGGATGTGATTCGACTGGTGCATGTGCATAAATCACCATGCGAGCTGGAGGAATCCGGCTTGTACTGTTTGTAAATTAAGCTGAATTAAGACGGAACATATTGTAGGTGCAGTTTTGACAGATGAGTTGAGCTGTGGTTCGGTTTCAAGCCATGTAATGTAATACAATTATTTTAATTGTATTCAGTTATTAATTATTAGATATGTTATTCTAAATAATAATGTATAGAATTACTTATTCATTAATTTTTAAAATATACATATTTGTCAATCACACATAAATAAAAACAGGTCAGATTTCTGCACTCAAATAAATCATGTCTAATATTAAATGAATATTAAATATTTTAATTTTCAACTTTTATATGACTTTTATATACATGTTTACTTTCATATTTTATATTAATTTAGCATCTGTTTGCTTTTACATAATATTTAAAAGAAATATATGCATTTATTTATATTTTAAATATAAAATATATTTATAAAATTATATAAATATTTTTTATATTTTAAATTTTAAATCATTTATATTAATACATTTAATTAATTGTATTAATATTTATATGAATTTAGCATGTTTGATTTAAATAATGATTTATAAAAGAAATTTGTTATATTTTCAATATAAAATATATTCATATAAATATATATTTTTAATATATGTTATATAGAAAAATATATAAATAATTTATATTAACATTGAATATTTTATTTAATTCATTTATTAAAATTAAATATTTGTATTTTCAACTTTTATATAAATTTTATACACATTTTTTACATACATTTTTCATTCATTATACATATTTTAATTTTTTTATATGAATTTAGCATTTAAAGATTTTTTAAATAAATTATTTTTCATATTTTAACACAATATCAAAAGAAATTAAATGTATATAATTATAATTATAAATATATTTAAGTATATTTTAGACAATTAAGTCTATTTTAGGAGGCACTGTAATTGTATTCCTCTGTACTTACTTACTGTAATTCTAAAAATACAAATCTCATATACAGATTAAAATCCTGATTTTTTGTGGAAATCTTTTAATCATTTTACTTAAATTATCATATTAATAATTAATAACAGATTTACACAAGATGTTTTTTAGATTTTGACAAATCTTAAAGAAATATTATTGGGTCAAATGAATTTGAAATATAATAAGAAATACTTATGTAATTACATATATTTTAATTAAAAATAAATTCATTCATTTTACATTAACTTAATTTTATTAACTTAAATTTGATTTTATTTTCAAAACATCCTGTTTATTTCCAGCTTTAAATCAGATTGTGAAGGATTTTTAATGTGATCTTAGACTTTTTAGACATTTACAGTTAAAAATCAAGCTATTGAAATCAAGCTATTCAGAGCAGATAATGTTTAATCCAGGTTGTTGGCTTGACTCTCTGGTTTTAATTTGCCTTCGATGCCCTTTTGTTGACAAAGGTAAACTGATGACAGTTTAGAAAAGCCAGCACTCAGCCATGTGAAAAAAAAAAAAAAAAAAGATGTGTTGACCCTTCCTAGATTGAATTTAGCACAAGGCTGGATAACAGCAGTTGCAGACATGATGGATTATTGTAATGACCACCTCCACGGCCTTTTTGTCATGTTTAAATGGCAATAAATTTAAGCAGAAAGCACAAACCACGTGTTTGATGTGTAAGTAAAACGCACTTCATCAACCATGCGCATATTAAAGTATTGCCAAATTGCAAAATTGTGTAGCTTTGTGTAATATTCATTAATATTTATTCAGTGTTAAATGAAAAACATTATAAAAATGAAAACAGCACAGTTGTTTATGTTAAATAATATATTTACCTCAAATAAAATAATATTTACATTATATGTGACTTGCCAGGTTATTAATGATATTGAAAGGGACTAATGAGATAACTAAAGCATGAGGAAGAAATCGGCTTTAGTTGAGCTTTAACGCAGTGTTTGCTAACGGATGATTTTTCATGCGCTGAGCGTTGTGGATGAGGAGCTGATACCGAGCGTCTTTCTGTGAGAAGCACTGCATTTGCTGTCGTTTAAGAATCTCCTGGTCGATACGTTTGGGAGTGCAGAGGTATGAGTCTCTGCTGGCCTTATCTTCTGCCCTCCTCCCTCTTAACACCGGTGATTGAGTGCTGGATATTAGACCCTCAGGCCACCACATACACACATACACACACACACACACACATCACACTCTCCCTCACACACACACACACACACACACACACAGACAAGCACACACGTCACACATATATTACCCAGGTTGAGAGTGATGGCCCGTTCCCACATAACTCATGAGGAACTAAGAACGAAAAGAGTGAAATCACTGTATAAAGTTTGTTATTAAGCTTTTAACCACATATATGACTTCAATTTTTGGCCTATTGTAAGTAAAGTCAAGGATATTATTTTTTTTAATAAATAATAGCAATTAAATAAAGTTACCACAAAAGCAGGATGACAGGGCGTTGGAATAAAAGAGACAAGTTCATCTATTTGGTGATGGACAGAGTGCCCAGGCAGGGGCAAACAGTCTATAACAGCATGTAAATGAAGTAGCCTGTGCCAACACACCAGCGCTGTCTCTTTATCATGAATAAATATTGGTGGTTCTCACCATCCAACTTGGGTGCTTGCTGTCTGACAAAGCCTTGTGCAACACCACATTCCAAGCATCCTGTTGCTACACTGGATGTCTTTATAAAGGTGGAAAAACCCTGTGATCGCTTTATCAAAGAACAGGTTAGATGGTAAACACAAAGTCATTAACCTTTGACCCTAATGAATTTTAGGCCAGGGGAACACCACCTGACTATCTGATTGTTTGGGAAAGGCTTTCCAGGAGCTTTGGTAGAGTCAAGCAAAAAATATACTTATTTGTGTAATACATTTTAAATATATACATTTGTAACACTTTACAATAAGGTGTCATTTGTTAACATTAGAGAAACGTATTAACTAACATGAACAAACAATGAACAATACATTTATTACACTATTTATTAATTTTTGTTAATGTTCACTGTAAAAAAAACTGTAAAAATGTTGCGGTAAAAACCTGTGAAATGGATAAAGGAAAGTTCCCCTTGCTTTTGGTGGTTATCAGTGTATTACAAAGGTACAAAACAGGTTTCAGTACTTCAAAAGGTTGGTATATTACCATTATATCAGTTAATGAAATTACAGTATTTACCTGTAAATTTAAGTGAAACATTGCTACAATAATTTTTACGGTAAAATTCTGGCAACCACAGCTGCCAGTTTTTTACCGTAAATTTTACAGATATTTTTTTTACAGTGTACGGTAGTTTACAGTGCATTAACTCATGTTAACAAACACAACTTTTGTGATTTTAATAATGCAGCAAATGCTGAAATTAACATTAACGTAAAATAATAAATGCTGTAGAAGTAATGTTCTTTCTTAATTCATGTCAACTAAAGTAGTTAATTAATGTTAACTAATCAAACTTATTGTAAAGTGTTACCATAAAATATATAAAAATTAAATAAAAATAATTCAAAGGCATTTATTGATTTTAATTCATGTTAATTTGCTCATTATTAAATTCAAACGTATCTGCTAACATTATTATTAATGGAAGTGGTTTGACATTAACTAACAGTGAACAATGAATGAACATTAACAGTGATTAATACCTACTGTGATAAAGGTATTGCTCATTTATAGTTAATATATTTTACACATTATCTGTAACTAATGTTATAATTAGTGCTAGGCAATGATTATAAAACAACTATAAAATGTAACCTTGTTTTCTATATCAATATTAATAATCGTTATTACAATATGAAGAGCAATAATGTACAATAATGATTTTTTTGTCACAATATCGCAGCCCTATAAGCTGTTTTTACATGTGTAATTTAGACACAATTTTAAAGTCTGTTGTTATTGGCAACAGTTTAAAATATTGAGTAAAGTAATACAGTACATTTACGTATTTGACATTACAGACAACATATGGTTTTTATAATAATAAGGTCATTAAAAAAAAATGCCCTCACAAACGTAAAAAAGTTAGTTTCTGACCATGGTTCATGTTAGTTACATTACATAATTTTAACAAATGACACCTTATTGTAAAGTGTTACCAAAAATCTTATTTTGCAATGTCCTATTTTATGTTAATACTTATGCACTTAAGTATTCACTTTTTTATTTAAATTTTTTTATTTGTACAATTGCCATTTTGGTACTATGTTAAGTCACCACTTGATGTCCAACATCAAATCTGTGTCCTGAAGCAAATTCAGTCGAGAACCACTGCGCTTCATCCATATTCTCTTTTATGAGGCTTGGCAACACAAAATCGTTTAAAATAAAGAGGCAACAGACTAGCGGAGCCCTGTGAGGAGTAGCAAGATTGCTAAATGTGACCTAAACAGGCAGCCATCTCCAGACCTGATTTGAAGGAGTGTCTCCAGTGACAGAGCGCTGTCTCCTTCATGCTCCGCTATAAATGGTTGCACTGTCGGGGAGAATGGGTGGAATAAACTTCACTCTCCAATCCCCTGGCCCATTTAAACAGCAGATGAAAAGGTGGAGGGACAGGCAATACATGTTACTCCTCTTTCATTCGCCGCCCGGCAGCTGATAAACAAAACAGCGAATATCCAGTGCATTTTCAGACAGCCGCTTTTCGCCTGTCACTCCACATAAAGAGACAAGCTGGGATTCTCACATGGCACTTTCTCTATTGCTGTCATTCACACAGCAGCCTCCCAAATGAGGCTGTATTTATCATCTTGCAAGGCCTCTCTCTCGCTCTCTCTTGCTCTCTCTCTATGTCTCCGATGGCATAGTGACACAAGATTAATTCCAGTCAGCTGCTGAAAATAATTATTGCATTATGGGAACAGTGATCATTATTTAGAACATGATTAAATATGTCTGCATCTATTGACTCGAGGCCCTGTGATTTATGTATTTATTTAGTCAATAGTCTAATGTAAATGATGTAATTAATTATAGATAGTGGTGTCGGGTCGTTGGTGAGAGGAACCAGGCGTGCTGCTTTGTGCCGCTCGCTCTGACAGATGTGCGAGGAGGTTTCGGAGCAGTTCAGGGAATTCCTCGGCCCCCTGATCTATTTCTTTATCTGTCCTACCTTCGCCCTGTATATAGGCTCTACATCTCTCTATCTTTTCACGGCTGCCATTACAACTGATATACTTCTGACAATACACTCGCTCCTCATTCATTCTTCAAACTGAGATTAGGATAGGGCACAGTTTAGCTCCCTGAGCGGTGTAACAAGACGAGGCTGTGGGATGGAGAAACGGGCTGAGAGTCAAAAGGGACATGTTCTCATTTGCAGCTGGGTAAAAATTAATGTTTTTCAAATGAAGCTAGACGAGCATGAGTAGATCAGGCTGTTCCCAGAGCTTTTTTTTCTTCTTCTGGTGTTTCATCTGGAAGGTTCTATCCGTCCGTCCGTCCGACCGACCGACCGAATTATTTGATCCAAAATATAGGAAAAACAGTATTATTGTGAAATATTTGTACCTTGTATCTATTTTAAAATGTAATTTATTCCTGTAATCAAAGCAAAATTTTCAGCATGATTACTCCAGTATTCAGTGTCAAATGATCCTTCAGAAATCATTCTAATATGATGATTTGCTGTTCAAGAAATATTTTTTATTATTATTGTTATCAATATTTAAAACCGTTGAGTACATTTTTTCAGGATTCATTGATAAATAGAAAGATCAGCATTTATCTTAAATAAAAAGCTTTTGTAACATTATACTCTATATTATTTAAAAGCTTGGAGTCAGTATATATATATATATTTTTTAGAAAGAAATTATTGAAATGAATACTTTTATTTAGCAAGGATGCTTTAAAGTGATCATAAGACAATTCCACTCAGCTGTTTTTAAAATAATAATATTAATAGATGTTTTTTGAGCAGCAAATCAGAATATTACAATGATTTCTGAAGGATCATGTGACTGGATAATGATGCTAGAAATTCAGTTTTGAAATCACAGGAATAAATTACATTTTAAAATATATTCAAATAGAAAACAATTATTTAAAATAGTAAAAATATTTCAAAATTTTACTGTTTTTGCTGTACTTTGAATCAAATAAATGCAGGCTTGTTGAGCAGAAGATATTTCTTTAAAAAAACATTAAAAATCTAAAAAACTTTTTTTTTTAAACTTTTGACTGGTAGTGTATATAATATAGTTTAGTTGTGAGTTTAGAATGCTATAAACTATAGTTTTTATTATATTTGTAATTCATATATAAATATAAATATATAAACATACTTTAAATATACATTATATATATTATGATAGATAGATGTATTATATCTAAGTATATCTATATACAATCCATCTGTATACAATATCTCTTAATCTACATTTTTCTATATTCTGTATCTTATTTGTCTATAATAGATCAACAAAAAATACAGTTACTGTAATTTATCACTTTTTTCATTATTTAATCTTTATATTGTGGACACTATGATTTTAGATAGATAGATAGATAGATAGATAGATAGATAGATAGATAGATAGATAGATAGATAGATAGATAGATAGATAGATAGATAGATAGATAGATAGATAGATAGATAGATATGAACAATATAAATATGTATCACATTGTATATATTTAGAACATTAAACATTGAATTGAATGCAAATGTAAAATCCAACTATACCTCTTTAACCTTGCAACTTTTCTGAAGTCTTTATATTAGCCTACTTTATTTATTACAATAAATTCAAAATAACTAAAAAAAAAGGCCCCCCAATTCATAGAATGGCCAGAAGGATGACTGATTTGTTTACTCCCCCTGAAGAAAATCTTTCTCCTCCACACCGCCCCATTCCCCCTGTCCCTGCGGAGCGCTTCATGACTACCTCCCTCCCAGAAGGATCATTCGGTCAGCCGCCAGTCTCACTGGGACGCCGGGGGTCACGTAGTGTCCCTTGTCATGCCCGAGTGAAGTGATTTCCATTTTAATGTCACACTTCTAATCTCTCAAAGATGCAATGTACAAGACACAAAGGCTTTAAGTGGTCTTCATATATCACTCATTCCTAGCGCTTTCACTCAGGTAATCATCACGATTGCTCTCCGTATCTCCATATCTGCAATAAGAGTCCTGCCCGGCCGTGGCTTACAGCCTCAGAGGAGACTGAAATTTGTAGGACATCATCCAGTCCCCCCGCCACGCGTGTTTCGTGCCACATGGGGACCGAAATAAGTGAACCCCATCCATTTAGCTGTGTCAATATTCTGCTCATTTGGGATTCCTTTAATGGATCCATATCCTGCGAAGATGTTATTCACTGACCCTAATGATAATGACACTCTGACTGCAATAATCATAAAAACTTTGGCCATAAAAACGCTTTGTGCTAATATCCAAAGGAAAAAGCCCAGAATGTGTTCATCTTAATCAACCCTGTTAAACCTCTACATGCATCTTCATGCATTTCCTCCTATCCCATCAAAAAGCAATCTAAGATTATATGCAGAGTATATGTTTGCAGTAAAGCCAGCGTAGTAGAAAACCACCACAAGCCCATCTGGAGCACGATCAAGCTGTGTGGCTATACACGCTGTGTCCGGGTGACTGCTCATCTGGCACAAGGCACACCATCATTTTTCCCTGTCACGGACGGAGGGGGAGGAATTTGCGGAGGAACCCCAGCGTGGAATGTTTATATTTCATAAACAAAATGATGTTTTCACCATTGGCTGGGACGGGTGGTTCCAGTTGCTGAATTTCTCCTATGCCTGACGCAGATTATTAATGCGCTCGAGTAACTGTTAATTTCACTTTGGGGGAATGATTTATGGGCAGCCTAAGAAGAGAGGCATAATCTAATTGAGATCAGAATAGCTGTTTCTCCTGTAGTCACGGCAGTCCCATCCAGATGGGGCACTATGATTAATGCCTAATGAGCAAATAATCCATGAAATTAATATAAAACCATTTTTTAACAACGCGCCTCACTTTAGGAGGGAATAAATAAATAAATCGAGACCGTAGTGTTTCTGTTTCTTTGTGTGTGAGTGGTTGCAATCAAACCGTGGAAAAGGTTCTCATTCGGTTAAGAGATTGGATTGTTTGTTCGCCCGGTTTGCGAAGAAAAAAAAAAGGCAAGAAAAGTGAGATTTGATGGTAGGGCGGGCCCAAAATGCGACGGCTGGAACAATTACATACGCATTTAAATATCAAAATGCCAAACATTATCACAGCCAACTAGAAAATAATCAAAACAAAATTACTGGTGGTGAAACAAATTATTTTGTGTGAATGTCTGCCAATGGCTGCATGTGAATTGGCACAGGGGTTTTAACTTGAAAATGGATCCATTACATTAGACACCTTAACAGAGGTTTCAGATTAAAAGTATGGAAAATAATATGCAATAAAAGCCACAGATGAACGGCGTATCTCCAAAATTAAACTTAAAACCAACTATGACGCCCTTTAAATGATTTATGTTTATGAAAAAGCGGTATTGTAATGAAAAAACACATCCTGGATCCGAAATATCTGATGCTTATGTCGGAAAGATCCATTTTAATAAACGCTGACACCTTTCTTAGCCATTGTCCGTATTGATTTTTCATGATGGTTTCATTGGTGAGCACTATAACATACTTTAGCAGTACCTTTAGCTGGCCAGCTTGACCAAAAATCATTGAAAGTCCTTTTTTAATGCTTCATTACTGAAATGGCCTGCTCACATCATTCAGCCCAGTTGCTAATGAGGTGAAGTGTGAATTTAGGTCAACGAAAAAGACCTCCTTACGCAATTACGTCAGGTTATTTATTTGCCTAACAGCAGTTTAACTCATGCTGACCGCCGCTGTTTACATTTCATATACAGTTTTTCCCAATTATACAGCTGGATTGTTGCTTTTTACGTTTAGTTTCCCAGTCTCACATTTGATTTGGATAGATTTCATTTTGTGGTTCAGTTAGTGTTATTTTCTACAAATGAATAAACAGATTAGTTTTGAAAATAATTGATTTAAAGGAGAAGCTCACTTCCTGAATGAAAATTTCCTGTTAATTTACTCATCCCCATGTCATCCAAGATGTTCATGTTTTTCTTTCTTCAGTCGAAAAGAAATTATGTTTTCTGAGGAAAACATTTCAGGATTTTTTCCCATATAGTGGACTACAATGGTGGCCAACAGGTTGAAGGTCCAAATTGCAGTTTCAATGCAGCTTCAAAGGGCTCTACATGATCCCAGCCAGGGAATAAGGGTCTTGTCTAGCAAAACGATAAGTCATTTTCTTAAAAAAATAAAAATGTATATACTTTTTAACCGTATTACGCAAAGGTCACCTGTGGTTAGTTCTTCGTCTGTGTACTTTAGTTCAAAAAGGTAGGGTAGGGTGAAAAACTTTTCTTCTCTGACTTCAAAAGCGTCCAGCATCGTTGTTTTACCTTTTTTTGTAAAGGGCATTTGACTTTCTTTGGATGTTCACTTTGTAAAGTCGGTAATTCTGCCTAAGTCACACGTTCTCAAGCCAGTGCAAAATGAGCATTTGAAGTTAAAAAGTATATAAATTTGTATCATTCTTTGAAAATGACTGATTGTTTTGCTATATAAGACCATTATTCCTTGGCTGGGATCATGTAGACCCTTTTGAAGCTGCATTGAAACACAGTTTGGACCTTCAACCTGTTGGCCACCATTGAAGTATAGAAAACTGAAGAAAGAAAGACATGACATCTTGGATGATATGGGGGAGAGTAAATTATCAGAAAAATAAAGCATCATTTTTTGCATAATTGTAAATAATTTAATTATATTAATTGTTGAACTGATTAATAACGTTGCTATATAATAGCATTAATATTGCATTCATAATATTACCTTCCTGTATCCACCTTTCATCAATCTGAAACTCAATATTATTTTATTCAGGTGAGCAGCGTACGGAGACGAAAGACTTCAATTCACTTTGAAAGCAGGGCTGCACTTTCCACTCCATAAACACCTACGAATTAGATTGGACACACTTTAACTCATTGGCTGTAAATTGGTGAGACTTTGAGGTCACCCGACTTTACTGAGCTATTATAATGTGCCAGCGAGTGACCTCTTCGAGAAACATATATATAACAAGACATCTTGCCTGTTGAATTGTTGAGGCTGAGGAACTGTACAGCACAAACACCCCTGCCCATATTATTCACAACAGATAATTCAGGAAAACTAAATTATTAAAACACTTTATCGCTTTCAGGGTCAAATATATCGAGCTTGCCAGGGTGTGTGTGGGTGGAAGCCGAGATTGATTGTCTTCTTAGCAGTGGTTTTACGTTTCTGTATGCTCTTAAGTATATTCCCTGTCTCTTATTGGTTGCTGAACGGATTCTGTCATGTAAAAACCAATAGGTAGGGTTTTTCTCTCCTGATTCAGCAATTGAGCATAAACCTGCAGAAATTGTGTACACTTAAAAAAAAAATGCTAGGTTCAAAAAAATCAGCCCTGTGAAATATGGTCAAACTCAGCTTCTGGGTAGTTTTAACTTAATTTTGATTAAAAATGACTATATGTGACCCTAGACCACAAAACCTGTCATAACGGTACATTTTTTAAATGGATGTTTTGAATAAATAAGCTTTCTGTTGATGTATGGTTTGTTAGGATCGGACAATATTTGGTTGAGATACAACTATTTGAAAATCTGGAATCTGAGGGTGCAAAAAATCTAAATATTGAGAAAATTACCTTATTAATCATTTTATTAATCAAAAATTAAGTTTTGATATATTTATGGTAGTAAATTTACAAAATATCTTCATGGAATATGATCTTAATAACCTAATGATTTTTGGCATTAAAAGAAAAATCGATAATTTTGACCCATACAATGTATTTTTGGCTATTGCTACAAATATATCTGTGCTACTTTGACTGGTTTTGTGGTCCAGGGTCACATACTTCTTGCTTTGAATTAAGCCAAAATAGGTTGGAAATGAACATTTACTA
The DNA here is from genome assembly GCF_049309525.1 of Garra rufa. Classification (NCBI taxonomy): domain Eukaryota; kingdom Metazoa; phylum Chordata; class Actinopteri; order Cypriniformes; family Cyprinidae; genus Garra; species Garra rufa. The sequence goes on from NC_133379.1 coordinate 26,637,727, forward strand.
ATATATTCAATAAATGAACATTTATTAATAAGTTAGTATATAAATAATAATTAAATACAGTACAGACCAAAAGTTTGGACACACCTTCTCATTCAGGTGTGTCCAAACTTTTGGTCTGTACTGTAGATATGAATTCAACTGAAAAAACTTGTGAAAAAATATCTTTAAGGTGGTCAAATAGCAAATAGTGGAGCTCTGCAGCCACCTACTGGTAAAAGTTATTTGTAGTTGTTTTTTTACTTTTAAAACTGGATTTTCCAAAAAGATGGGAAAAAATCTTACACTAAACCATGTGAAATTATCCATGTTAAGTTAGAAATGTGGGTCTTTTATAAAGTGAATTTTACATAAAAAAGCAGTTTTTGTATAAAAACCCATTTTAAAAAATATTTATTTATTAATATATATATATATATATATATATATATATATATATATATATATATATATGTAAAAAAAATATCACTAACCCACTGAAAACTGCACAAATGTAGAATAAAAACTTTAATAAACAGAAAAATATACAGTACAGACCAGAAGTTTGGACATACCTTCTCATTCATTTGGATGAGAAGGTGTGCCCAAACTTTTGGTCTGTACTGTAATAAACATTTTTTAAAAATAGCTAATTAATACATGTTTCTTTTTGATATCTCTAGTAATTATGAGTCTGATTTTTAATTTACAACCTATTTTGTGTTATTTTTAAGCCAACCACATAGTCATTTTTAAACAATAGTTGTTAAAACTACCCAGAAGGTTTGGTTAAATGTTTAACCCAACCTTCTGGGTAGTTTTAACAACTATTGTCTGGGTCAAAACATTTAACCCAGAATTTTTATAGTGAACCGTAAAATGCTGTTAACATTGCAATTATATCATATATGAAACTGTAGGTCTTTGTGGAATATTGCAACATATTAAATAATCCACAGTTACCAGAAAATAAAGAGATTTGTATTCTGGTTTTGAACTGTATTCTGAGATTCTGCAGGATCTCATGCATGCATGCTTGGCAAGATTTTACAAAATAATCTGTAAACTCAGGATTTGAGTACTAACTTAATTTGCCCCCATTTACTCAGTCTGTTTAGAATTTAAATTTCTTCAGCTAATGGTAACCTCATTACTGATCTTCAATCTCCATATCTACCCAGTACATCAGCACTGCTCTCCTCACTCTCTTCTTATATCAGCCTCTGGAATTAAGTTGAGAGCCATAAACTCGACTGCTATAAAAGAGGTAAAACAAATAAAAGCTGATTTGCCAAGAAAGTAAAGTAAAGGGACATTTCAGAACACGCTTGATAAGATTGATCTGCTGACTTGTGATATTTTATGCTTTTTATTTTCATTTTAGACTATGCCTATTGGCCACGTGCAAGCTTTCTAATTTCATTTTCATTTTAATTTAATCAAAATATTTATTATTATATTACAATTTTTAAAAATCATTTTATGCTGTTATTATTATGTAAGTCCCTATAGGCATGTGAAGTCTTGGCTACTTGGGTGGGGAGTGGATCAGGGCTCTTTTAACTGGTTGGGCTGCTGTGAGACAAATTGCTACAAATTGTGAATTTTCCATTTTAGAGGATTACAAAGAGGCCCCATTGAGCCGCTCTCCACAGCACACACACAAGAGCAGCAGGAAACCAGAGCAAGGCTTAATGAACAATGAAGCTGAGGGAATGATCTGAGTGACAGCCGGCTTCTTTTCAGCATGAGATCTCAAGAAAACTCTTAAGATACTGATCCTCCTTAAGGAGGAAGGTGCAGCTTATTGCAACGATGTTTGGGAGAATTTGTTTCTTTTTATCAGCAAATATTTGCCACTAAATAAAAATCATTTCAAATTTTAAATAATTTAATATTTTTTGTTGTTGTTTTTAAACAGTTTACTGTTTAAAAATCTTTCAGTTGCACTTTAATGTGGTTTCTCAGCTTCTCAGATCTAAAACAGTAAATAAACGAATAACTTACTAACCGAAATCCTGATTTATGAACCAGCTCCGGTCTGATTTTTCAAATATGTTTGCGCTTTGGTCTGGAGAAGGTTAATATTTACTCTCACAGTTGTCCCACAGGCCTTCAAGACCTGGCCTTGCTTGAGAACAGACACAACTTGTGTTGTCTACAAGTGAGAGGTGAGAGAGAGGCAAGACCCAGGAGAGCTTGATTTATGGCCGTGCTCCCCAGAAAGCGCTCTTTTATGTACCTAATCCTGCCTGGGAAAGTTGGTATACATGATAGAAAGTTGTCAGTTCCACGCAGATAGGGCGAGCAAAACAAGGCTCAAATTGTTCTTTTTTTCTCCTTGTCAATTTGCTCCCGGGCTATAATGCTATTTTCCCATGCTCGCCAAGGCCCTGTCGTTTGTTTAGCAGTGTCGCAATTGGGTGTTAATGCCTCTTTAGTTATGTCACCCCTGTCTGTTGAGGAGCAGGAGAGGCGCCTCTGCATTTCCTCTCTCAATCCTGGACTGTTTCAGAGAGGGGAAATTAAGAAATCTAATGCTCTTTACACCGTTTACGGGGAAGAATCTGACATATCCTGTGTGGCAGCTGCTCTCTATGCCTTGTAAGTGGCCGGCACATCAAAAAGCTTAGCCTATTATTATCACTTTTGCAGTAATAACAGACTGACTGTAAATCAACAGTCTTTCTGTAAAATTAAGAATGAAAATTCTGTCATCATTTACTTTCCCTCAAGTTGTTCCAAACTTGTATAAGTTTCAAAAATTTTAAAGCATAAACAGTTGCTGAAAGCCATTGACTTCCATTTATGTGACAACAATTTTTAAATTAAATAAAATTTCCCAATATATCAAAACTTGATTTTTGATTTGTATCCTATTCTAACAAACCAAACAGCAAGCTTTCAGATGATGTATACATATTCACTAACTGATTTTGTGGTCCAGGGCCACATATGAAAAAACAAATTACTTTGGAAGTCAGTGGGAACCAGAAACTGTTTGTGTTCAACAGAAGAAAGAAATTCAGGTTTGGAAGGTTTGGAACAACAGGAGGGTAATTAAATGACGACAAAATATTCATTTTTGGGTGAAAAATCCCTTTAATACTTAAGACCTCTTAAGTCATTTTCACTGCAATCGATAATCGAGGTGTAACAAATTACTAGTACATTTCACAATATTACAAAGATACAGTGCCGTGCAAAAGTATTCAGACCCCTGATCAATTTTCTCATATTATTAAATTATGAATGGTACCATTCTGATGGATATTTTATTTGAAAACACTCCAACTCAAAATCAATTATTGGAACAAGATATTTAAGCAAGATTTTTTATTTTTCCCAAAAATATTTCCCAACAATGTGACCTTCTAATTGATTTTGAGTTTCAGTGTGTCCAAATAAAATATCCATCAGAATGAAATTTCAGTGTACAGATAATATAATTTAATAATATGAAACTGGTCAGGGGTCTGAATACTTTTGCAAAGCACTGTATGTCAAGTAACACACTGAATTAAGCATGACATTTTAAAGTAGAAAGACTGAAATGTTATTTTGTTGTTAAAGATATTCCAAAGATATTCTTTATAATTAGAATATTTTTAGTGTGTATTTTTTAGGGCGTAACTTATCCACCTTTATCTTCCCGTAAGAGTGGGCGAGCCATTTGTAAAATGTATGGGTTTGGCTTCTCATCCGCATCCATTTTTAGCAGTACAAAACAGTTTTTTTGCTGCTTGGTATTTACTGTCTTGCTGATAGGCTTGCTTACGCAATGAGGAAAAAGGCACTGAATTAGTAAAACATTAAAAAAAAACTCTCAGTGCATCGTCACGTTCCTGTTGTTTTGAAAAAATGCGGCGCTTCCATTGAAAACAATGTAAAAAAAAACATGCTACACTTGGGAAAAAAGCTTTGGTGGATGCTTTGGTGGATGCAGCTTAAGTCAAATTTTTTTACTTATGATTCATTGGAAAATGTACAATTTTTATTGAAAAAAATTGTAAACACAACCTAAACATCAGCGGGAAATAAGCTAACTGTAAAAATGTCTTAATGAATATAAAATTGGCCACCAGTTTTCCTGAACAGTTAAACTGACCGCTGTTCTTCAGAAAAAAACATTCAGGTCCCACAAATTCTTTGGTTTTTCAAGTATTTTTTGTAATGTAACCCTTTCCAGCAATGACTGTATGATTTTGAGATCCATATTTTCATTCTGAGGACATCTGAGGGACTCACATGCAACTATTACGGAAGGTCAAACGCTCACTGATGCTTCAGAAGGAAACACATTGCGTTAAGAGCCAGGGGATGAAAACTTTTTGAATTTCTGGGAAACATGTAAGTATCTTCTGTAGCTTCTGAAGAGCAGTACTAAATGGGAAAAAAACATATTTAGGCAAAATAGGAAAAATTTACTTTTTTTAATTTCTGGGAAACGTAAGTATCTTTTGTAGCTTCTGAAGAGCAGTACTAAATGGGAAAAAAAACATGATATTTAGGCAAAATAAAAAAAAATGTACACATCATCATTGCGGTCAAATGTTTTCACCCCCGGCTCTTAATGCATCATTTTTCCTTCTGAAGCATCAGTGAGCGTTTGAACCTTCTGTAATAGTTGCATGTCTCAATAAATATCAAATTGGCCACCAATTTTTCAAAAATTGTTGCGAAGTACAATTACAAGAATGTGTTGGTCTGAAATACAGTGTTGCTATGGATGATGAGGAATTTTAAGAATTATCATACCTCTACAGATATGATTTACAATCAGAAAAAAGTATTCCAGAGTGCCATGTAAAAAAAGCATATTTCATAAACCAAGTCCGAAATGAACCACCGAGTTCAGTTAATGTGGCTGTCTACTTTTGAGCTCTAAATTATGGTGTAACAGGAACAGGAGCGCTCATATATAATCTACGTCTTTTGTTGGCTCAGAAGCTTGACATAGCCTTTCGAATCTAAACTTTTGACCCCTGGCCACTGTGGTCCAGCTGATGGTGTTTGAGGAGAACGTAATGGGGCTCATTTCAGATGGAATCATTCCAAGTGTAAACAATGATTCTGATGCCTCATCCAGATTCTCCTCACACACTTAGAGGAAGGAGATCCTGGCCTCATTACTGCAGCCAGTGTGACGATCATGTCCAGAGCCAGAGGGACTTGACATTTGCCCTCTTCTACGAGGAGAACTTCTTACTATTGTCTTTAATACAGAAGTCATCCAGCCAATGTTTTGTCAATGGTGCATTAGATAACTAATTGACATGATGATGGATATCTAAACACTTGTGATTTACAGATTCAAAAATCATAATCTCTTAGTATGTTTGCAAGATTTAACTTCAAGCCATATAAAAGACAAACCATATAGCTGTGAATTTATCTATTTTGATTTTACAGTTGAAGTCAAAAGTTTAAATACACCTTGCAGAATCTGCAAAATGTTCATTATTTTACCAAAATAAGAGTGATCATAGAAAATGCATGTTTTTTTTTTATTTACTACTGACCTGGAGATATTTCACATAAAAGACGATTATGTTCCACAAGAGAGACATAATAGTTGATTTATAAAAATGAGCCAGTTCAAAAGTTTACATACAATTCATTCTTAATACAGTGTTGTTACCTGAATGATCCACAGCTGTGTTTTTTTGTTTAGTGTTAGTTGTTCATGAGTCCCTTGTTTGTCCTGAATAGTTAAACTGACCGCTGTTTTTCATAAAAAAAGAAATTCTTTGGTTTTTCATTTTTGTGTCATTTAACCCTTTCCAACAATGACTGTATGATTTTAAGATCCATCTTTTCATTCTGAGGACATCTAAGAGACTCATATGCAACTATTACAAAAGGTCAAACACTCACTGATGCTTCAGAAGGAAACACAATGTGTTAAAAGCCAGGGGGTGAAAACTTTTTGAATTTCTGGGAAACATGTGTCTTCTGTAGCTTTTAAAGAGCAGTACTAAATGGGAAAAACAAGATATTTAGGCAAAATAAGAAAAATGTACATATCCTCATTAATGGTCAAAAGTTTTCACCCCCGACTCTTAATGCATCATTTTTCCTTCTGAAGCATCAGTGAGCGTTTGAACCTTCTGTAATAGTTGCATATGAGTCCCTCAGCTGTCCTTAGTGTGAAAAGATGGATCTCAAAATCATACAGTCATTGTTGGAAAGGATTCAAATACACAAAAATGCTGAAAAACCAAAGAATTTGTGGGACCTGAAGGATTTTGACTGAAGATCATCGGGCAGTTTAACTGTTCAGGACAAACAAGGGACTCATGAACAACTATCACTAAACAAAAAAACAGCAGTGGATCATTCAGCACAGTATTAAGAATCAAGTGTGTGTAAACTTTTGAACAGGGTTGTTTTTACAAATTTAACTCTTATTTTCTCATGTAGACTATATATAAATATCCTTTATGTGAAATATTCAGGTCAGTACTAAATAAAAAACAACATGCATTTTGTATGATCCCTCTTATTTTGATAAAATTATTAACATTTTGCAGATTCTGCGAGGTGTATGTAAACTTTTGACCTCAACTGTAAATGCGAAAAGCAACATGTGGATGAACCTCTTCAATCTAAACAATGGGTTTCACTGAAATGTCTTTCTTTTGGCTGTGTTAGAAATGTCTGTTTGACCTTGCAATCTCCATTGCAAACCAGCAATGTCTATTTCAGCAAGAACCCATGGTTTGTGTTTGTTTTATTGACTGGCCACAGACCAGAGTTGTACCTCCTTAGAGTTAAATGGGTTTTCATTTTTTATTGGCAGGCCACTGACAGAGGTGTTTTATTGAAGCTCTTTAGAGTTTAACAGCTCGGGGCATCAATGTGTGCAAAAGAGACGCCTATAAAATCAAACAAAATGAAGTAAAATAAAAATGAGATGAGAAACACCTCAAACTTAATGGGAAGTAAAAAAATTAGAACCATTAACCTCAGGTGATTAAATGGTAGCAATGGCCTGTTTAGTTTTATCGCTGGAACATGCTCGAGCATCATGTTTGTCTCATGTAGATCTCACTGGTTTACAGGCTGTTTCAGTATTTTCTGTTTCACATTATCAAGACAAACATTAGTTCTTTGAATGCTCTCTTAAAGGGCTAGTTCACCCAAAAATAAAAATTCTGCCATTAATTACTCACCCTCATGTTGTTCCAAACCCGTAAGACCTTCATCTTCAGAACACAAATTAAGTTATATTAAATTATATTTTTTATGAAATCTGAGAGCTTTCTGACCCTGCACAGAGACGTTCAAGGTCTAAAAATATAGTAAGAACATGTTTTAAAAGTCCATGTGACATTAGTGGTTTAACCGTAGGTTTATAAGGCTATGAGGATACTTTTTGTGCGCAAAGAAAACAAAAATAACAACTTTATTCAACAAGGTTATTGACCACACAGGATTTAAGTGCATGAAACATAAATTTTTAGTTTTCAGGAAGAGCATTTATATACTACTTCCAATATTCAGTGACAGCAATAGTGACAAATATCTCTTTGAAAAATAAAGAGGCACGAATAGGATCATAGCCTGCTGAACTTGAGGTCCCGTCGTTATTGATTATGGAAATATGCCTGACTGTGACCTAGGGATTTTATGAGCCTTAAGCATTGATTAAATACACACCAAAACATCTTTGGCAGTAAAATCATGAGTCCATTCAATTAGCGAGTCCCCCGCTGTCTTAAATTCTTCCTCTTTAAAAGCATTTCATTCTTTTATGTATTTACTCCATTGTCCAAATATTAAATTAAGCTCGGGCCGTACTGATGGCGAATGACCTCTTGTGGAACATTTGACCTCCGACTTTTGACAGAGGGGATCGTCTGGGTCTCTGGTCATGTGGTGAATCAGAGGGAAGAGGTCAGAGCAATGCAAGTTTTTTCTCTGCCCGTGGTCCTCCGTCCGTTTGCATGAGGCTACAGCCTTAGATTTGGCATTCAGATCAATAGATTCTCAAAGATTGACTTCATAAGTAGGTCATAAGAAGCATTTTAGATATTAGCGCCGGTCAGCAAGAGGCTGCGCAGAGTTCATGCTCTGGTCTCTCACTTAAGCTCTCACCCTAGCAATAAAACTGAGAAACATACATGAATCATCTAAATTCAATAGGCAGAAGGAAAAAGAAAAAGGCTGGATAATAGTCTCCTCCAACAGATGATGGACAGTTAAACAACTGAGTTTTTGAGATAAACTATTTTTATTTGTTTGTTTGTTTGTTTTTTCCCTTTGCTTTGTAGATGTTTTTGATTAGCTCAGTTTCAGTTTTTGAGTTAAAATGTTTTTGTTTGATTGTTTTGGTTTTTATTGGGTTTTTTTTTTCTTTGTTGATGTTTTTTGATTAACTTTTTGATTAAATTTATTTATTTATTTTTTCCTTTGCTTTGTTGATGTTTTTGATTAACTTAATTTGTTGTTATTTTCTTTTGTTTGAGTTTTTATTTTGTTTTTGTTTGTTTTGTTTTTTCCTTTGCTTTTTAGGTGTTTTTTGATTAACTCAATTTTTGGGTTAAAATATTTTCTTTTGTTTGTTTGAGGTTTTTATTTTGGTTTTGTTTGTTTGTTTTTTTCATTTGCTTTGTGATGTTTTTGAGTAACTCAGTTTTTGAGGTCTAATATTTTCTTTAGTTTTTTTTATAAACTCAGTTTTTAGTTCAAACAAAGTTAAAATATTTTCTTTTGGTTTTTCTTTTGTTTTTGTTTGTTTGTTTTTCCCTTTGTTGATGTATTTTGATGAACTCAGTTTCTGAGGTATAATATTTACTTTGTTTGTGTTTTATTTATTTAATTGTTAGCTTTGTAGATGTTTTTGATTACCTTAGTTTTTGAGTAAAAATATTTTCTTTTGCTTGTTTAGGTTTTTTTTTTTTTTGCTTTGTTGATGTTTTTGATTAACTCAGCTTCATTTGTTTGTTTGGGTCTTAATTTTGTTTAGTTTTTTTCCTTTGATTTGTAGATGTTTTTTGATAAACGTGTTTTTTTTGTTACTTAGTTTTTTAGTTATTTTCTTTCGTTTGTTTGAGTTTTTATTTTGTTTGTTTTGTTTTTTTTCTTTTGCTCTTTGATGTTTTTTGATAAACTCAGTTTTTGGGTTAAAATATTTTCTTTTGTTTGAGCTTTTATTTTGGTTTAGTTAATTTGTTTGTTTTTTCATTTGCTTTGTGGTGTTTTATTTTGGTTATTATTTTATTTACTTTTTTCCCTTTGCTTTGTTGTTGTTTTTGATAAAGTCAGTTTTCAAAGGTCTAATATTTTATTTTGTTTTTGTTTGTTTGTTTTTCCTTTGCATTGTAGATGTTTTTTGATGAACTCAGTTTTTGAGTTAAAATATTTTCTTTTGATTGTTTTGGTTTTAATTTTGTTTTTGTCTGTTTCCTTTGTTGATGTTTTTTGATGAACTCAATATTTTCTTTAGTTTCGGTTTTATTTATTTTTTTATTTATTCCTTTGCTTTGTAGATGTTTTTGATTACCTTAGTTTTTGAATTAAAATATTTTCTTTTGCATGTTTACGTTTTTATTTTGTTTTTGTTATTTTTTCATTTGCTTTGTTGATGTTTTTGATTAACTCAGTTTCTTTTGTTTGTTTGTTACTCTGTTTTTTTAGTTATTTTCTTTTGTTTGTTTGAGTTTTTATTTATTTATTTGTTTTCCTTTGCTTTTTAGATGCTTTTTGATTAACTAACCAACTTAGTTAAAATATTTTTTTCGTTTGTTTGAGTTTTTATTTTGTTTTGTTTTTTCATTTGTTTTGTGATGTTTTTGAGAAACTCTAATATTAATATTTACATATCTAATATTTTCTTTAGTTTGTTTGGATTTTTATTTTGGTTTTGTTTTTTCCTTTTGCTTTGTTCATGTTTTTGGTTAAGTCAGTTTTGAAGTTAAAATATTTTCTTATGCTTGTTTGGGGTTTGTTTTTTTTTTACCCTGTTTTTTGATTACACAACTGAGTTAAACTATTTTCATTTGTTTGTTTTGTTTAGCTTTTTCCCAGTTGCTTTGATGTTTTACTGTTGTACTTTTTTGATTTGCTGTTTTTTATTGTTTATCGATTTGCTTGTTGACATAGATATTATGGAAGTTTACAGATTTTGTCTGAAATTGTAAATTGGTCAATCCTTTATAAATTTGCCTGATATTGTTGTTTGCGTTATTGAATTCAATGCGTAATATTCTAATAAACCATCTGTTTCAAATAAAATTGTATTAACATTATTGACCACTATCCTATGTTTAAGTGATCAAGTTTAAGTTGCCAACATCAGTGTTTCTGCAACGATAACACATCGCAGCATCATGACCCAATTTAGTAGGCCTACATATCATTTTGAACCCCTAGCTAGAAAAATGAAAGACATCTTGAGACGAATGCTAGAAAGATACGGCCGAGCTCATCAATGAAATTCATGCTGCGAGTTAGTTTAAAATTCCATATTTCAAGAAGCGAGTACGCGGGGCAGAAGAATACCAACCCGGAGCTGCGGGATAATATCATTTCCATGTTCACTTTTTCATCATTTTTCATCAGACCCAATATTTAATGCTGTTAGCCAGAACGCACCGGCGGTCACAATGAAAAGCTTGTCAATGGCCGCATGTGTCAGACACACAGCCGCTATTGAGTGAGCTGTCTCTGTAATGGAGTGACGAGTCTGGGGAGAGACACCCCCTGAAACACATTTGGGTAATATGCCAGGGCAGTTCCTGTTTATCATGTGATTCATTCACGGACGGGCGCGGTACATTATGTACATAATTCACTGCTTACATTTGTCAAAACATGGGTTTGTATGAGAGCTAATGATCCGCGTTAAATTAATGACACCATAAAGGAGAAAAATCCACTGTTCACGCAGGCATGACAGGATCCACTGGCCCTGCTAAAGCATTAAACTTATAAGGGGGTAATCAGGCCCTGAAAACACAGCATCCAGCCAAACACAACATCGCAAACGGCGTGGAGAATGTACCGTACTCACTATACTATGCGCGGTTCATAAAACATTTTTCTAGCCGCTAACCTCCTCGCGTTTTATGCAGGTTTCCCTGGAGGCTTCAAAGAAAAGAAAAAAAAAACATTTAGATTTCATACACGAAGTAGTATATATTTGATAGATTGTGACCTTAAGGAATCCATAATAAAATGTTTTTTTTAAACTATTATTAATTTTAGATAAAATAAGTAATATATTTATAAGAAAAAGAGAAAGAGAGTTTTTATATATAATGCAATATATAATATAATAGAGTGAATATTGTATATTATATAAAATCTATCATTTATCTATCTATAATCATATTTGTGGATAAATATTAATTTTATATAATAAGTAATATATTTATTTAAGAGAGAGAAAGAGAGTTTTTTTATATATATAATGCAATATGTAATATAGGCCTAATGACTGAATATTGTATATTATATAAAATCTATCATCTATTTATCATTTATCTATCTATAATCATATTATTTGCAGATAAATATTAATTTTATATAAAAAGTAATATATTTATATAAGAGCAAGAGAGAAAGAGAAAGAGTTTTTATATAAAATGCAATATATAATATAATGAATGTATATTGTATATTATTAAAAAATCTATCATATATCTATCAACTATCTATCTATCTATGTATACTCATATTATTTATAGATGAATATTAATTTTATAAAAATAAGTAGGCCTAATATATTTATGTAAGAGCGAGAGAGAGATTTTATATAAAATGCAATATATAATATAATGAATGTATATTGTATATTATATAAAATCTATCTATCTGTACTCATATTATTTATAGATAAATATTATTTTAGAAAAATAAGTAATATATAAGAAAAAAGAGTTGTCTTATATAAAATGCAATATAATATAATATAATGAATGTATATTGTATATTATATAAAATGTATCTATCTATATTAATATTATTTATATATAAATATTTTAATGATAGATATGTAATCAAATCCTATATAAATAAATAATAGCTAGGTAAAAATCTATTAGATATGACATATTTATTTATAATAAATTTATTATTATATTATATTATAATTATTTATATGAATATCCATATCATATGATAGATATATAATCCAATATTATATAAATAAAATAACATAAGTAAAAAATATTATACTAGTATACATTACATATTCATATTTGCTAATAAAATCACTTCCATTGAAAAACTATTTATATTATATATTAAACAAGTACATCTATCTATCTATCTATTATATAAATATTTCTATTATTCATAGATATATAAACAAATCCTGTATAAATAAAATAATATAAATAAGTTAAATTATATATTATATGTTACATATTCATATAAGAATAAAAATTACTTTAAAATAGGAATCCATTTAAAAATAAAAGTTATTAATAATTTTATATATTAAACAAATACATCTATCTATCTATTCTTATTATATATATATATATATATATGTATATATATATATATATATATATATATATATATATATATATATATATATATATATATAAGATCAAACATTTGGAGCTGGATGACACTTGCTTGGCTTCGTCTCTGTCCTCCAATAGCAGGAAGTACTCCATCAGCTGATTCCTGCTCTACCCATAATCCTCTCTCTCTCTCTCTCTCTCTCTCTCTTGCTCAATGTCACTATTGCTGAATGATACGAGACGTGACAGAGCTTCTCCACTACTTTAATTTCATTAAAAGATATAATACATTCAGGGTCCACTTTATCACCTTTTTATTGTCTTTTTAATTCATCGCACTGCTCCTCTTTGTGTCGGCCATAACTTTTCTCCCGGCGAGCGAGGGCTACGCATCCTGCCACACAATACAGCCCTAAATGCATGTATAATAAGGCTTTGATTCCAATGGCATGCTGGGTCTCCTCAGCCAGCCAGGGAGAAATCTATTACTCCGCTGCCATTTTCCTAAGTGTTTGTACCCTACCATGACCCTGCTACTTTATCTGTTGGTTTTTATTTTCAGAGTGCATGCTGTCCATATGTTACTCTAATAGTTGCTATAATTCTTGGCCAATAGGGCTCATGTTTTATTGGGAGTGAGTAAAAAAAAAAGACAAAAAAGAAAAGGACAAGGCAAGAATGCATTTTAATAAAAAACCTCTTTAGCAATACACTAATGGGCTGACATTGATGTATTTGCATAGAGATGAATTATACAGGCCTGGCTTGACGTGACTTTTAAAATATGATTGAGGAGGTTATTATTGCTGCACTATGCTACGTGTTAGCAGGTTATTTTAGCATGGCTAGTGCTAATAAAATGCAGGACTCAGGACTTGGCCGATGAGGGCAGTTTATTCATGGCCTGAGCCGTCTATTGAAGGTGCTCATTTTGCCATTATTCCCCTAGACCCCCACCACCACAAGCATTAAACAAAATGCCAACAGCTTGCTTTATGGTTTTTGAATAAGATTATAACACGGGTTCGACACTAATATTAACCAGCACTATTTTTAACTGTTATAATAATAGGAAATGTTACTTGAGCATCAAATCAGCATGTAAAATGATTTCTGACAGATCATGTGACACTGAAGACTGGAGTTATAAATGCTGAAAATTCAGCTTTGCATCACAGGAATAAATTACACTTTAAAACACACTAAAATAGACAAAGCTTTTTGAAATTTTAATAATATTTCACAATATTATTAGAGCTTGGTACATAGCCTAATCAGGATTACGTAATCCGATTTTAAAAATTAAGTAGGCCCTACTTGTAATTTAAAGGTCATTACACACGGAGTCCGAAATTTTCACACGTTAAAAAAATAAATGAGACATCATGTTATGTCAGTCACATTTACACACTGCCTCCGAAACTTTCGTCCATCATAAAAAAGTTCGGATCAGTTTCGATTTTTTGTTTTTGCATCCGTAGCGAGCATTTTGATAGGAAAGGATTACATGGATTTTATGGATTATATGATTACATATTCACACAATATCAATTAATTATTCATAATTAATTGATTCTCCCTAAATTGTCTTTTTCATCTTTTAAAATTGTCCTTTCCAAAATAGCCTACCGATCATATATATTCAGAAAGTCCAGTTTTGTGGACATTCGCACCTAGACTAGTCAGTCATTTGAACACTGGATTTACAAAAATCATTTCAGGTTTAAGAAGGGTTTCAACATTGCATCAACTACTGATGAACACATTTATTTTTATTTGAATGATCACTCTGTAGGTTTTTTTAACCATGTATTATTATGTCTTTGGAAGGCTTTTGTCTTTCAAAATCATTAAAATGCATATTCCAAAAGTTTTTGTCATCTAAACCTTATTCACCAAATATACTTTAAGTAGGCTATATACTTTACTTTAAGTGCCCCTGAGACTTTAAAATAAATGTCAATAATTAAGTATCACATTTGCATGTTCGCAGTTTATTTGATGTTGATTAATGGTCACATGGCATGCAGTAAATACAAATATTACGTTTTTCCTGAATGCAGAAGTCACGCCTGACTAAAGAATGCTTTGCATTTCCGGTCTCCAATGTTTCTAGTTAAATTAGCGTATATTACCAGCTGTTAATCTAATGTTAAACCCATTAAAATGTTTTTTAAAAAGCACGTGGCTCTGTAGCGCCATCACTTTGCAATGTCGCAATGACCATCATTTTTCAGTGCCTTATTCTTCAAAGTTTAATGAGTGTGTAAATGACAGGAAGCTGCCGACTTTATTTGAATGGGTTCCTATGGAGACCGGAACAGAAGAGCATCCAATCTGATGTTAGAATTCGTAATGGCGGCGCTCATCGTTTACTCAGGAAAAATGTCTACAGGACAATATGTGACCCTGGACCACAAAACCAGTGTTAAGTAGCACGGGTATATTTGTAGCAATAGCCAAAAATACATTGCATGGGTCAAAATTATCGATTTTTCTTTTATGCCAAAAATCATTAGCATATTAAGTAAAGATCATGTTCCGTGAAGATATTTTGTAAATTTTCTACCATAAATATATAAAAACTTGATTTTTGATTAGTAATATGCATTGCTAAGAACTTCATTTGGACAACTTTTAAGGCGATTTTCTCAATATTTAGATTTTTTTGCACCCTTAGATTCCAGGTTTTCAAATAGTTGTATCTCAGACAAACATTGTCCTATTTTAACAAACAATATATCAATGGAAAGCTATTTTACTCAGCTTTCAGATGACGTAAGAATCTCAGTTTCGACAAATTTACACTTATGACTGGTTTTGTGGTCCAGGGTCACATATTTGGCTGAGATGGAACTATTTGAAAATCTAGAATCTGAGGGTGCAAAAAAAATAAAAATATTGAAGATCACTTCATTTTGTAAATTATATGGAACATATTGGCCCATTCACACCAAAAACCATAAGAATAACTATAAATACAACGATAACTATATTTGCGTCTACACCAGTGAACGATAACTGTCTGTTTTTTGTTGCATTTACACGACTTCAACCAGTAGATGTCCTCAGCATGCAGTTTCGAGTGCATCTAAACAGTGAATCTAGCGTAAACTATCTGATCTCTAACGTAGTCAATATAGTGGAATAAAAACAATATACACTGTTTTCTACTGCAACTTCAAATGAGGCAAACTAGCGCTGAATTCCTGAGGTAATTTGATGTTTTATGTTACTCTGTTTGCTGTGCAATGTCTATTTGCTTCTCTACAATGTCGCCTGCTATTTTAAATGCGCAAACCCTTTAAATTCGAATAAAGTCAGATTATCGTTCATCAATTGTAAAAAAAATCGTTCTGAAAGAATGATTCCCAGTTCCCCTGTATGTTATTGTTATAGTTCTGGTGTGAACTCTGCTATTCTCTTAAATTTGAAACTATTTTTAGAATGTTATCTTTATAGTTATAGTTATCGTTACCGTTCTTGGTGTGAACGGGCCTTTACTCTTTACATTTTTATGGTACAAGATCCTATTTAAACAAATGTGATAAACGAGTTAAATTAAAAGTAATCTAAAAGTAATCCAAAAGTAATCTAATTATATTACCAAAAATGTTTAATGTAACAGATTACGTTACTGACTACAATTTTTGTCATGTAATCTGGAATCAGTAACGGATTACAATTTGTAAGTAATCTACCCAGCTCTGAATATTACTTTTTAGATGAGCATGATACTCAAAAGCATTAAAAATCTTACTAACCTCAAACTTTTGAATGATATTTTATAGATGTAGAATAATACACTGCATAAAACAAAACCATGCCAAAGTCCTTCCGTCAGCTTAGTTTAAATGTGCTTATCTTAGGTTGTTTACCACCATCTGATTGTGAATCCAGATTTGTTTGTAAGCCACTGCAACTAGAGGCTTTGACAGATTATGAGAACATCATTAGACAAGATTACAGGAGATTATAAACACTAGTGTGTGTTCGTACCACCCAGGATGTCCTCCGAAAATCTCAGCTCCTGAAGAACAATACAAATATACTCAAGAGACCACACATCAACCTCAAACCCAGACCTCCACATCACCTGCACCTCTACAAGTACAAGAGCAATGATTAACCAAACAGTTCATTTGCTATTCAAAATAGCTAAATATAGTTGGAGAGAAGATTAAACTGTATTATTATGGACAATAAGGCAAAAATCTTTCATGCGTTGAAAATATCGCAGGAGGCTCACTGCCCTGTGACAAGCACCCAGGGTATTCATAATAGGGGATCCCAAGGTGCTCTTTATCAGTACTCTCCAAATGGTTGGGAAAGAGATAAGGCCTGAGGCGCATATAAGCCAGCGTTTATTCTCTACGCCTGCAGCCTCTTGTGACACAGTCTTGTATGTAATCTCTTGTAGTACATGTTCAGCTGAGAGCACATCAATGGGGTGCTTTATCCAAAACACACAGTTATCAGCAAATTAGTCACATCACTAAATGTCAAAAGACATCTTACCGAGTGTAACGGATGAAGACGTGTGGAGAAAAACGCATGGGAACTGCAGTACAGATGAGATCCGATGTGTCTTGTTATGCTGCAGAGTTGTTGTTTTTTATATAGAAACTGAGACCAGAGTTGTGCAACACTCAGAACTGAATTATGTTAACTGGTTTACTTTTAACTAATGAGGGTTTGAATTGCAAAAACAGGAGGTGGAATTTACTGCATTGCAATTTAAAGAAATTCAGCACAGGTAATGCATTCTGGGATATGAAGTTTCACCCTGGCCCATTTTACCCATTACATATGATATAAACTGAACACAAATATCTAGGTGGAATTTTATTCCATTTTATTTTATGGAATTCTGCTTCCTTCATTCAAATTCAAACTACAATTCTGCATACTGTTTGCAATCAATAAAATTTGGAGTTATATAAAATTATCTGAACTTCAATTCACTTTAATTCGACTTCCTTGCATTCAAATTCTAACTATAATTCTGCATCCTGTTTGCAGTTTAAAAAATTGGAGTTATATACATTTCTTTGAATTTTAATTCATTTTAATTCTATTTTCTTATATTCAAATTCTAACTACAATTCTGCATCCTGTTTTATATAAATTTCTTTGAATTGCAATTCATTGTAATTCTACTTCCATACATTCAAATTCTAACTACAATTCTGCATCCTGTTTGCCTTTCAATAAAATTTGCAGTTATATGAATTTCTTTGAATTTCAATTCATTTTAATTCTATTTTCTTATATTTAAATTCTAACTACAATTCTGCATCCTGCTTGCCTTCAATACAATTTGCAGTTATATACATTTCTTTTAATTTCAATATATTTTAATTCTACTTCCTTGCATTTAAATTCTAACTACAATTCTGTATCCTGTTTGCATTCCAAAAAAGTTTGGCGTTATATACATTTCTTTGAATCTCACTTAATTTGAATTCTATCTCCTTACATTCACATTCAAATTACAATTCTGCATCTTATTCAGCTCAATACAATTTGCGGTTATATGAATTTCTTTGAATTGCAAATCCTTACATTTAAATTCCAGTTCTGCATCCTGTTTGCAGCTCAATAAAATAGTTATATGAATTTCTTTGAAATGCAGTTCATTTTAATTCAGCTTGCAGCTCAACAAAATTGCAGTTCAATGAAATTATTTGAATTTCAGTTCATTTTAATTCTGCGTCCTTACATTGATATGACAATTCAGCATCCTTTGCAGGTAAATAAATGTTGTATGGATTTGCAATTAATTTAATTACAATTCTATTTACTCATTTGCAGCTCATTAAAATAGTTTTAATATGAATTTCTTTAAGTTGCAAATAATATTAATTCTAAATCTTTACATTCAAACTGCAATTCCGCATTCTATTAGCAGCTCAGTAAAATTTGCAGTTCTATAAATTGATTTAATTTCAGTTCATTTTACTTATATTCAAATTACAACTCTATTTGCAGCTCACTTAAAATTAAGGAATGTAAAAGCAATTTCTGAACTGCGCACTAAAATACTGATGATAACACAATCCAGATATCCATGTCTTCTCAGGTAAAGGCTTTGAAAGCAACTGCTATTTCTCAACTAATTAACCTCACTTCCAACAAGTGTCTGATGGGAGAGCAGCAGTGACCCAGGATCATGTGGCCAGCTGCAGCCCCAACACTGTTCCTGGAGCAGTGCAGCCACAGCACTACATCAGCAGGCACTCAGCAGATGCTAAGATATCTCCCCTGAGGAACACACGCCATGTTCACCACACCTGGACCACGCTGATGGATCATAGTTCTACAAGCAAGGTCTTTTCTACCTATGTCTGGTCCACCTGCTCTGCTTCTGGATCTCACTCAAATACTCTGTAAAGAATAGACATTATATGTAAGTGTTAGGGCTAAAATTTTGTCTAAAATAAAATTGACAATTATGTTAAAATAAAACAGTTATTGTTTAATTTCTCATTGCTTCCATAAAGTGTCAGTTTAGCCTCATTCATACTTAATATTAATTTGATTTAATTTAGTGTTGTAAATAAATATTGGTGTGTTCAAATAATTTACTTTCACTCATTTTCAGCATAGTTAGTTCTTTTGTATTGGCTTATTACATGATGTCCTCATTTGAAATGGCTTTGTACAGTAAGAGAGTTAATGAGCATATTCATGAATGTATTTTAATGTGAAGCAATCAGAGATTAATTATTGCAGATGAGAGTTCATTAAGCTCTCACTCAACAGTAATTTGATACCTTATTGACATCAGGTCATTGGCCTACACATGTAGCCAAATAAAGATAGATTCATTAGAGTTTGACATGCTAAAATCTTCAGTGCTTGTGTCATAGATAATTAATACGTAATGCCATGAAAACAGTACTGATGGTTTTGTAAAAATAAACAACTGTTAAACGGATATAGAAAATACGCAAAATATACGCTCTTAAAAATAAAGGTTCTGAAAGAGTGTTTTGCAGTGATACCAGAAGAACCATTTTTGGTTCCCCAAAGAAGTGAACAGTTCTTAAAAGAACCATTTTTAAGAACGTTTAAAAAAATGTAAAGAACCTTTTCTGCAATTTAAAGGTTCCATGGATGTTTTAGGTTCTTCGTGGAACCTCCAATGCCAATAAATAACCTTTATTTTTAAGTGTATAGCGATGTTTTCGTATTGAAAAGTTCTCAGATTTCGGTTTATTAAATTGAAAAGTCAAACTGTGGTAAACGCCATCTGATATCGCCACCATAGAATAAAATAAAAGCGAAATCGTTTGGACATCAAAAAAGAACATAGGCTATTGTAGAAAAATACAGCAATGGAAAAGAATTGTTGGGAGGAAAAAAGATCAAAATTGAGCCTTCAAAAAAGACTTCTGTTTTATTTTAATTAATACAGCCTATCAAACGTTCAACATTTGTAAACTGGTCGAACGCTGGCATGCTTAAACGTTTAGCCTTTTCTCGATTAGATACGCTGGCTTGAAGATAATAGCTGAAACAAGTTTGTTCTCATGGGTCCTAATTTACACGTTACGCGTGTAAATCACAAAAACATTTAGGGAATGTAAATTAACATTTTCTTTGATCGTTTAATTTGCGCAAAGAAATATAATTCGAAAAAACTCTTAAAATGCCATTTATATTACGGAAGCGTGACAGTTTTCAATCTGTGATGCACTAAATCATCAGGCATTCTGCTTCTTGAGATGTTTTAAATTACGTATTTTCTTTGATTATTGCATTTTCCAGTTATTAATTCAGTTTAAAATATTGTATTTCAAACACGATTTACACTGAGCCAAACATCCAAGTGCATGAGGCACATTAGCTTAATCGCTTTTGTCAATTCGATAACGTGTAAAATGCTGAACAGCTAAAGGCTGTCCTACCTCATGTGTTTTTTTTTTATTTATTTAAAGATTAATAACAGTTTCAAACCATTTCGTTTGTAATCGAAGCGGTGCTTCAAAATCTAAATAAATAAATGTGTTTTCTTAAATGCGAGCAAATGAAATTTGGAATGTTTCGAAATGAATTATTTTTGAGGTTAACCGGAGGTCTGCCTGCAATGATAAATGTAACCTAATCGCTTCCAAAAAGTGGGACTGATTTGGGTTGAGTAACCTGTGGAGAAGCATTGAACCTGTTGTCCTTCAAAAATACCAGCTCCAAATATTTTCTGACAGTACAAGCGTGCATGGTGCATCATCTCACCTTATGAATTAAATTTTTCTGTTGGTTTGTTGAGAACAAATCGGTTGAGTGATTTCCAATTTCCAAAGAACATGGTGATCTAATCGCGCGAATCAGCTGATATATTGAAGCTGTGACGAGCTCAGTTGAAAACCGCCGTCCCGCCAATATTTGTGGCCTTTTTATCGACATTTCTCAATGATCTAAATTTAAGCGACTTTAGCACATTTTAATGTAAGTGCGCAGAGTAATGTCTTTATAATAAAACAATTAAGTAAAATATGTATTCACACAAAGCAATAAGGGAGAACGTGATTATTCGTTTACTGAAATTAAAAATATAAATGTGTTAGGGCTGTTAAAAACGAATAATAATGATAATAAATATTAACATGTCTTTAAGTGAGACAGCTTCTTACCGAAGCGAAAGAGTTTCAAAACTAATTGATCAATCATCCGCTGTCATTTATTCACAAAATATTTATATTCGATTTAATAATAACAAAAAGAAAAATATCCCATATGTTTAACATTTTATTAAATAAAAGTGCAATACACACGAACCTGCAAGGCGCATTTCGCAGGATTCAAACACTGTTACAAACTTAAAATATCATAAATTAATCATGAAAAAAAATGTAAAGAAACATCCTAACATTGGGAGACGAACACTATGCATTATATTACAAATATATGGTTAGGTGTTTGTTTATTTACACGTGTTATGGCCAGATCAATCTTTTGACTGAGCCTCAATTTAGGCTGTCGCTCAGATGTCTTTTACCATTAGTGGTAAATTCTGAAATTATTCTATATCTCCATTGTTGATTATTTTTAAAAATCAAAGGGCTGAGGCAACTTACACCCATAGAAAAATAACTCAGGGTGATCAGCACCTACAAATTAATGATATGAAAATGCAAATCACAAAGCCTAAACCAAAAATTAAACTGAAGCGAAATGAACGAATTCTGCCGTGTTTACTATTCAAAATATTTTACACATAAATATTCACAGTAATATAATTCCTATGCGATACAACTCACGCCGTTTTTAATTTACAAAAAAAGTACCGTTGTCTTTACGTTGAAACGTGTCTATTGCAGACACTGATGCACGTTCAGCTCCACCAATAGTGCATATTCCTCTGATTTGCATCCTTCCTCTCAAACCAGAGCTCAAACTTGGTGAAAAACAGTAGCCTACATTATTATTTTTGACACTTCTTGAAGAATCTGACAACCCATTTGCCGTTTCCATTTTACGAGCTCTCGTTTTCCGACGTGTGAATGATAAGAGCTGAGTTCGGTTTGTGTTTTTTCAGTAACTGCGTGATTTTTTCATCGTCCGAGTTTGGGTCTAAAGGTTTGTTGTAGTCGTCGTCGTCGTCTTCATTTTCCGAAGCCCCTTTCAGCCTTTCGGTCTCTGAATCTTGCTTTTTCTTCGCCGAGGCCATTTCAGCCGCGTGCCGTTTTCTCCATTTTGTTCTTCGGTTTTGAAACCACACCTTTACAATGAAAATGAGATAAAACGTATTTTAATCCACAGAGAAATATAGATTTACCTCAGTCAGAAAGTCGACAGAGCAAATGGGAATTATACTTAAAAAATCGCCTCAGAAATATTTAACAATGCCAAACAAATTCAACTGATTAGCTTGAAAAGGCTGATATAAAAATAACTTGAAGAGATAGCTCTTCAGATATCTGTAATATAACCGTCTTCAGTCTGTGAGAATTAATAAAATATTTTAACATGTAATAAAAAAGGTTTCTATGGTTTTTGAAATAGTAAACAAATACGGTGCACACTGCAATTTTTAAACAAAATCTAATAACTTTAACGTGAATAACTTATTCAATACATTAAGACGCATTGGTCCTTGCATTAAATTTCAATAACCTGCTGTAGAGAATTAAATATATTATATATATATTTATAAAAGGTATGGCTAAATTAAAGCCATATTTAGGAAGGTTTAAATAAACACTTTTACTAAGCCGATCCCACATCTAATTCTCTTTGAATTAGATGAACAATCAAGGTTTTTCCTTGTCATACATAAACTATTAGGACTGTCTTACCTTGACTTGGCTCTCTGTCATTCCTAAAGAGTAGGCCAACCGTGCTCTCTCAGGTCCAGCTAAATATTTCGTTTGCTCAAATGTTTTTTCCAGAGCAAAAATTTGCTGCCCGGAGAACGTTGGTCGCGTGTGTTTCCTTTTCCCATCTTTGTCCAGCAGCACTGAGTTTTGATCTGAAAGCAAGATAGAAAATTCAGCTAATGTTATTATTACATCCCATTATGATTTGTGCTCATTGCAATATTTTGTATCGCTAACAGCCTTCAAGAAAGTTAATGGTGCACTTACGTGGTGAACAAGCAAATCTGGCGTCTCTCCAGTGTGGGCTTTGCATAACTCCAGGCCAGAATATCGGGGTTCTGCCTGGAAGGTCTGTCAGAGGTTTCGGATAGCGAGCCACCGCCACAGCCGCGGCACTTGGGCTAAAATACAGCCCTGGAGGAGGCGGAGGACTCAGGCTGCTGAAACGGGGCAGTCCAGTCAAGATTCCAGCTGGAGAAGATGCCGCTGCCGCCGCCGCTGCTGCTCCGACCACCGAGGGTCGACTGAGGATGTCGTTTATTCCGTGAGGTGTGGCGATCGAGCACTGGTGGGGTGATACGAAAGTCGAAAGTCCAGTGGATGTTTTGATCCCCGGGGATGATACCGGGATACCACCTGGATTCGGAGAGGTAGCTGTCGGTGAAGTGGAGGATGCTGGTCCAGTGGAAGATAACGGGTAGGCTGGATAAAGTGGGGTCTTCATTTCGGTCATACTGTGTAAAGCAGCCAAAGGTGGGGTATTGAGTAGAAAAGCGCTCTGGCGAGACCCGTCCATTTGCCCCACCGCTAACATAACCAAGAAACTACAACTTTAACTAAATATTGCACAAGAAGCAAGACGGTGGAGACCCGAGCAAAACGTAAAAACAAACGTGAACAAGGGAAAGAAGGGTAAACACAAAAAAAAACTCAAGCCTTTAGAAAAAAATAATCTTTTCTCTAAAAAATTCCAATCAGTTGTATCGAAGCTTCATACCCATCTCCTCTGGCAAAATCCATTTCCTTCTTTAAGTTCTTGCAAATATGGCATGATACAACAGAGCGGCGTCCTTTCAATGAGAGTGTTTTGGAAATCTATAAATAAAAAGAGAGTCTTTCTGGGTAGTTCACATGAAGATCTGGAAGATAATAAAACATTTTCATCAACCTGCTGTCTTTTGCTGCAAAAAGTCAAAACTTTGAGAGCGTGCCTGGGAAAGTAGAGGGGCTCGGTGGGACGTGATTGGCTCGGGCCCGCAGTGACGCGGCCCGTGTCAGCTGAGTGTCTGAACTGAATTTAGGAGTCTGTCCTCATTGGTTCTCATTTGCACATTAAAAGAGCTGCCATCCGACCCGCTATTAAATACAAAAAGGGGACAAAATCAATCTAGTCAATTTGAGATCTATTTCTTAAATAAAGGGACATCTGCATGCGTGCCGGTCATGTGAGGCAGTCGGATATCTCATGAGCTTAAAAGTCTCTGTGGACAGGGCTTAAACACTCCACAGATAAATCACAATACAATCACGGAACGATGAAGCTTGAATAAACACTATCATTTTACTTCACCTTTCAGCTCTGAGGGAAATATGTTTCCTACCTTCACATCAAAACATCTGCCACTTTTCTCAAATGTATTTTTTTTTTTTTTTTTTTTTTGTTTCGTCTGAATAAACTAAATGGCAATTGAACAGGCTACATGTGAAAAATTAGAAACGCACAGCTGCAGTCTTAAAGGTTCTGTGTTTCGTTTCTACCTCTGTATATATGCCAACCATAGAAGGCTATCTCAGTTTATCATCACAATTATCAGTCTAGTTCATTAAAAAGAAACAGGCTGATTTGGAGTTGCAGAATTATTTTAAAAAAATATATTCAAGACAATTAAATGTAAACTATTTTTGTTTCATAGTGTAACCTTTTTTTTTTTTTTTTACAATAAACCACCAGCTAAATGCAAAGTGCAACGTGTTGCAGCACCTAGTGGTAAAAAAGTGAAAAAAAAAACATATAATAGGATGTGGCAACTAAGCCTCCTGTTGCATTAAAAATTCCTTAATGCATGTATATATTTGTAGCAATAGCTCAAAATTATAGATTTTTCTTTTATGCCAAAAATCATTAGGATATTAAGATCATGCTCCATAAAGATATTTTGTCAATTTCCGACCGTAAATATATCAAAACTTTTGCAATAATATGCATTGCTAAGAACTCCATTTGGACACCTTTAAAGGTGATTTTCACAATATTTAGATTTTTTGGCACCCACAGATTCCAGATTTTCAAATAGTTGTATCTCAGCTAAATATTGTTCTATCCATAACAAACCATACACCAGTGGAAATTTATTCAAAGCCTATTTAATCAGTTTAATCTCAATTTAAAAAAAAAATACCCTTATGATGGGTTTTGGGGTCCAGGGTCACATATATTAAAAACTAGTAACTAAGTTACATGTAACAGAGTTACATAATTTAATTACAAAATAAATATGTACTCTGTTACAGTTACTGAGAAATGTGTAATTAAATTACAGTTATGAAAATGTTAACCATTACAAAGAATGTTACATCTGAATATTTTCTCACACACAAATTTAAATGACTTTTTCCAAAATTGCATTGACTGTTCTAAAATGAGAAACGTTTCAGGAGTTTAGGACACATGCTTATTTTATAACGGTTCTACTTTCTATTTGGGTTTATGTATATGCTTTATTTTTATTTTTTGTTAGATGCAAAGATTTGATAAAAAGCTATAACTATTAAACTACATCGTGTGATTTTAAATGAGTATTTAACATCAGAACGACATCAAAATAAAAAGAGTTGCTAAAGTCAGATTTATACATTTAATTCTAAATGACTTTGTCAGACAAGGCAGCAATTAGTTTTGTAAGGTTAACCCTGCCTAGTTTAAGTCTTTCAAAATGACTAGCAGTCAAAAACATTTGTTAAAAATTTAGAGAAGTACTCAAAGCACTCAAATGTAATCAGTTACATTGTTTTCATAAAGTTATTGGAATACATTACTTATTGCATTTATTTAAATTGGGTAACTTGTATTCTATAAAAACATTACATTTTTAAACACTGAATACTATTTATCTAAATATTGAAGATTAGACTACAAAATTCCTTAAAAGGACACAAATATACCCGAAAGGAAGGAAAATGTAATAACATCTTACAGGTTTGAGCAGATTCACAGTGCTACATTGCCCTCTGCTGGTGAAACTAAGTACTGTATCCTCTGGTACTAATATGCTTGGAAGTGCAAAATACCACACCAAACCAGTTCACAAGAGAAAATTTGCATACACAAATTGTGTGTTCTGCTCACAAGCCTGCATTTGCCAAGAGAAATATTCAAGTATTTTAACCATTTAAAAAAATGCTTTCTATTTGAATACATTTCAAAATGTAATTTATTCCTGCAATCAAAGCTAAATTTTCAGCATCACTACTCCAGTGTTCAGTGTCACATGATGCTTCAGAAAACATTCTAATATGCTGTTCAAGAAACACTTATTTAAAAAATTAGAGTACATTTTCAGAATCCTTTGAATGGAAAGATCCAAAGATCAGCATTTATCTGAAATAAAGAGCTTCTGTAGCATACATTATACAAATTAAAATCTTAAGAGCATAACTTTGTAACTCATGATCAAAAACATGTTACAAAAGATTTCCATTTCAGATACATGCTGTTGTTCTGAACTTTATATTTAAAGCAGAGCAAAAAATAAAAATCAGAACAGTAGAATGATTTCTGAAGGATTATGTGACTGGAGTAATGACGCAAAAAAAAACTTTAAAATCACTGGAAAGTAACTTTAAAATAATGGTAATACAAGTTATTTTAAACAGTAAAAAAAATAATCTGAATTTGACAATTTCTGTACTTTAGATCAAATAAATGCAGGCTTGAGCAAAAGTAGTCTCTTAAATTCTTAGTTAAAACTTTATACTGTAGTGTACAATAAATTTGAAATGTAATCTAATCTGTCTATATTCATAAAGCATACTCTGGTTAACTTTGCGGTTTGCATAGTTCATGACATTTGACTGGACAAGAAAGGATCAACTAAAATGAATGAAAAGCAACTTAGACTCCCTTTAGTAACATTTGACTAACTAAAGGTTTTACCATGACAAACAAGTGATTTTTAACCACCAAGCCAAACAAGACAGGTATTTGTTAGAGCACACTCAAATTCAAAGATAAAGAGGTTCTCATCATTAACATGGCAAAGAGTCAGTTTTAAACCAAATAAAGCAACCACACTGAGGTTTTAACTGGAGCACTGCTCATTACACCCCATAGTAAACAGATCAGCTATTTTTTGACATCTGTTCTACCAATTCTTCTGGTAAATGACAGTGGTTTTAAGCACAAGCTTACATTTGTCAATAAATAAAAGGAGCAGAGTCATTTTATAGTACGAATGTTGGACTTTATTTACATTTACTCCCGAGCCATAAGTTTCTGCTTCTTCAGTTTCTTCTGAGAAACCTGTGGGGAAAAAAATAATAAAAATTCCTGGTTAAGGAGTAGTTACTTAAATATCCAGTCCTCCACTTAAAGCACAATTTTTGCTCAGAAACGGATTCCTTTCATCTTTAATCCAAAGGTGTCCTAAGTTGTCATCACTGCAGCCAAATGTACAGTTAATTCATTAATTTTTAATTCAGAAGAGCAAATACCTTTTTCTTCTGAGAAACCTCTTCCTCTGGTTTGGGAACGATCTGCTCCTTCTCAGTGAGGATCATTTCAATGTGGCATGGGGAGCTCATGTAGGGGTTGATGCGTCCGTGCGCACGGTAAGTACGCCTGCGCATCTTTGGGGCCTTGTTCACCTGGATATGCTCAATCACCAGAGAATCCACATCCAAACCCTACAATGAGACGATGTGGAATGATATGAAGCCTATACAGTAGTAAAAGCTGCATTTATGCAAGCTAGTTCTCAATCATACACTGAAACAACAATGTTGTCCAATTCTAATGAAGTGTAACGGCTCATACAGTCTCACCTTGAGCTCAGCGTTGCTTTCTGCGTTCTTCAGCATGTGGAGCAGGAACTCGGCACTTTTCTTAGGCCAACGTCCCTGAGTCCAGTCATGCTGCTTAGCCTAAAAAAAATGGAAAACATCACAAGTAAGCTGAAGTTATCTTAATTTGAGTAACAAACCGAGCTACACTTTTGTTCTACAGTTTGGGCCAGTAAGTTGTGAAGTTAATACTAACTTCAGAGCGCCAATCAGCAAATCAGAATGATTTCTAAAAGTATCATGTGACACTGAAAACTAGAGTATGGCTGCTGAAAACTCAGATTTAATAGGAACGTTACATGAAAAATTATTTAAATTTAAGTCCTTTTAAACTTCTCACTAAACCCAAACTTTTGAACATTAGTGTACATGTTGCTCAGATACTTGGTATTTGTTTCATGGTTAATTCCAAAGGTGTCCTAAGATGGTCATCACAGCAACATGGAATTGTTATAACATAAGGCAGCTTTAAAAACGGGACAAAACTCACCTGAGCACAACGGCCAACACCACCATTGTAGCGACGGAAGGGAACACACTGGTGCTTAATCATAACATCCTTCAGGTACTTGTTTGCCTTGCGGATGTGCATGCCTTTGATGGCCTGAGCAGTCTCACGGGTGTTCTGAGGAGCAAACATTAAGACAATTCTTCATAACAGGTCACTAAGTAAACCAGCATCCATAACCTCTTTTCAAACTAGAAATTCATTGCAGCCACAGCGTACATCTGCTCAACCTATAACAGAGTAGGGCTGTCGCGGTTAAAGTCGATGTTGCAAGTTAAAAAAAATTTCGAGATAAACATATATTCGTGTATGAAAATACAATACAAATCGTTAATGCAGGATTTGAAAATATTTTACAAGACATAAGGGCACAAATTTAGAAGACAAAGTGACGATTTCCTGGACCGCTCTCAAAAACAGCTTTTTTTCCAGACCGCGTCATATGACGTCACGACAGGTAGTCGTTCGCCTAGCTCTGATGCTATTCAGTAGGAGCAGTCCTGAGTTAGTGTGTTTTCAGTCGTTATTTTGAATTTCAATTGATCATTGTCATGGTAAATTATTGTGTTTATGGAGGCTGTGCAAACTCCAGCCTGTCAGGACATCATGTCCACGGGTTTACTTACAATAAAAAGAACGGCGCTGTCTTCCGGATCTGGGTGTGTTTGTGCGGGTGAAGAGACGAGCCTATACTAATGCATCTGCTTCGAAAAACGCGTTCACTTTACACCGGAGGATTATCATCCCGGCGATATGATACAGTTCAATATGGGATGCCGAAGCAAGAACCAAGCGAGGGTCAAAACTGGTGCAGTTTCTTCAGTGCACACAGCAGCTTCATCGGCTCCGCGGTCAGCCTGGTTCGTCCGAAGCCGTCAGAGATGCAGACGAAAACGTGAACTGTGCACCGTAAGTCTTGTTTTTTCTTCTCATAACTTCGCAAAACGACCAAATCCGTAAATATATTTATTTAAATAATGAGACACAACGAGATGTGTATAAGTCGAGGTAAAGCACTGTAGCTAGCTTGTAACGTTAGGCATTAGCAATGTAAGTTTAAGAACCATGTAAAAATGGTACCATATGAGAAGGCATTACTGGTCAGTTATCCTCCGTTTGTTAATATTATAATCATCAAGTCTACAGCTTAGTCACATTGTTTGCACAGCTAATTTGTGATTTTTTTTTTTGTCATGTGTGTTTTTAGGGTTTTGGGAGACATTGCAAGACATGAGGCTGTGTGAAGATCTAAAGCAGTGGAGCCAGCTGTTATTAACCACCTCTAAAATAACACATTAGTGTGATAACCACACTGAAAATATTTTTCTTTCAGTTGTATATGTTTGGTACATCTACATATATTAACAGTTGCAATGTTGTGTGTTTTAAGTTGGGTATTAACAGTACTATGAAATAATATTTACGATTTATTGCTGCATAAATTAAACTGAATTGAATGAGCCATAAATGCAGATCTGCTTGATATATATGTGTTGTTGACCTCATAAAAACATTTATACATTAAGACAATTTGTGATTGTGATTATTTTTTTTAATTGATTGTCACCAAAATGGGGCCATTCAAAACCTTTATAAAGTAATCCTTCCTCTGTAACCTGTTTAATAGCTGACACAACACATGCAGGTAAGGGCTTCCTGATGAATACCAGCAGACAACTTGACTGTATGCTGTCAATATTAATTGTCTTATGGCATTAAAAAGTTTTACTTTATAGGTATTTGTGACCTAAATATAGTCAACCTGTAATTGAGATTACATTTTACTGTTTATTTGTACGTACAAGTATTTTGATCAGAGTAATAAATTATCTCTACCATAAACTTACTCATGCCTTTGCCTGAAATGCATATAAGCTATCTATTTTGATTTCAGACAGCAAGCCTCAAAGTGCAGAGTCAGAGACAGCACATTAAGTTTGGGGGCATTTCCCATAGAAGCATATAATAAAACAAAAAGGTGTTTATCTCTCGCGTGCGCGGTAATAAGAACCCGCTATATCACGTAACGTTGGATATTAACGAGTATGACACGCTTCATCCATGATTATTCGTTTGTGTTACTGGTAAGTAGAATCAATACTTCTAGGTGACCAATGCTATAATTTTGCCCGATTAGATATCGTCTGCTAACACTGATCTCTCTCAGACACCTGCCCTGTTCTCCACACATTACAACTTAATTTGTCTCTGACCGTTGTTCTTTTTAATCCTGCCATGTCCCTGCTCTCTTGGCCACATAACCGGCTCATATTTGTGTCTGGTTCGTCAAACGAGTGTAAATAAACATTTTAAATGTTCTCTGCGTCCGAACAGTCATTGCGACCCGTTGTTTTCCTATGGTTTACATTGACCGCTCTACCGGCCGTGACGTCACTACCGCTTTCGCCAGTTTTTTAGATGCGGAAGTAAAATTCTCTCTCAAAAACGACTCCAGAAGCCTAAATAGCGTATTTTGAATTATATTTTCAAGAAAAACTGGTTCCTACACTATTTATCTACACGTTCATTCACAGTGATCTTCAACTTGAAAGTTGGACTTTAAGGAATTTCCCTTGCGGTAATTTTGA
The DNA here is from genome assembly GCF_049309525.1 of Garra rufa. Lineage (NCBI taxonomy): Eukaryota > Metazoa > Chordata > Actinopteri > Cypriniformes > Cyprinidae > Garra > Garra rufa. Next base: position 26,668,658 of record NC_133379.1, read on the forward strand.
GTGGCTCAGTAGCGCGGTATGCGGTATTACCGCCATATATATATATATATATATAATTGTGTGTAGGCTGTTACAATGTAAGGTCATATTCAGAAATCAATAAACCGAAACCAAATCGCGTTGATACATGAAGTGAAGTAAACAGTACTTACATAGAAACCTAGCCAAGAAAGAAATGCAAATTTTGAAGAAAAATGTCAGACATATTTAGAGGCTTTGCATCTGAAATCTTCGTATATACAACAGTTAGTGCGCTCCCTCGAGTCTGACTGGACAAGAGACTTTGTCAGGATTTCACCTGCGTGTTCTAGGCGAGCTGTCAGTCACTGCAGTTTCATTTTTACGCCACAAGATGGAGGCAAGAGACTATCTTTGAGTGAGTCTTTAAACCGTTCATTCAACTACACCTTCAAAATGCTTATTTATTCAAAGAGAGACGTAATGAAACACGAAGTTGAAATCATTTTAACTTTAATCGCCACTTTTAAAGGCTCAGCTGACCAGCAGAGCATCGATGTTAAGACAGAGATTTCACTTTCCTTGGACATGAAAAGCTAGTTTCACATACATACCTGACTCGATCTGAAAGACAGACGCAGGTAATCGCACAAGCTCAGTCGATCTCTCTCTCTCTCATTCGCTGTCTGTTTAGGCTTGTTAAGTGCATATCTACTGAGCCTCATAATAAACACATTGTTATCATTACTAACTTATTACTAATTTAATATTCAGCACACAGGCATTAAGTGAGAAGGGCAAATCCTTAGGAAAAAAGAAAACAGGCAAATATCGCGGTTGCTGCGGTTGTTGCATTCCTCTGCGGTTATGCACGTCAATAGCGCGGTATTGCGATATTGCGGTTATCGCGACAGCCCTATAACAGAGTGCACTTTCAAAACAAGAGATGTTCTGAGTTCACTTTCAGAACAAGAATTTCCTGATAACTTACTCACCCCCACGTCATCCAAGATGTTCATGTCTTTCTTCAGTTGCAAAGAAACTAAGGTTTTTGAGGAAACATTCCAGAAATTCTACATATAATGGTCTTCAATGCTAGCCAACAGACTGAAGGTTCAAATTGCAGTTTTAATGCAGCATCAAAGAGCTCTACATGATCCTAACCAAGCAATAAAGGTTTTATCTTGCAAAATACATAGGTGCATCTTCATGCATTACATAATCGCATTGTAAAGTCACACATGGTTAGTTCTTTATCTGTGTGCTCTGGTTTAGAAAGCTAGAGTAGGGCAAAAAAAAAAAAACTCATTTTCTCCTCCAACCTCAATTGTCATTTCACCTTCTTTGTAAAGGGTTTTTGACTTTTACATGTTCACTTTGTAAACACTGGGTCGGTACTTCCATCACATCACGTGTGAGCGATTACGTAATGTGAGAGGTCGAGCCAGTGGAAGACAAGCATTTGTGGTTATAAAGTATATAACTAGAAACTTATACTGAAGCTGCACTGAAACTGTAACTCGCACCATCAACCTGTTGACTCCCATTGAAGTCCACTTTATATGGAGAAAAGTCCTGGAATGTTTTCTTCAAAAACCTTCATTTCATTTCCACTGAAGAAAGACATGAATATCTTGGATGACATGGGGTGAGTAAATAAGGTAATATTCATTCTGGAAGTGAACTTCTTCCTTCAAGGAGTAGTTCACTTTCAGAACAAAAATTTACAGACGATGTACTCACTCCTATTGTCATCCAAGATGTTCATGTCATGAAGAAATGAAGTTTGAGAAAAACATTTCAGGATTTCTCTCCATATTATGGACTTCTATGGTGTCCCTGTGTTTGAGCTTCCAAAATACTGTTTAAATACAACTTCAAAGGCCTCTAAATGATCCCAGCTGAGGAAGGTCTTATCTAGCAAAATGTTCAGTTGCTTTCTAAAAACCATTTACAATTTGTATACTTTTTAATCTCTACACAGAGTACATACAGAGCTAGACAAGATGAGCATTTGAGGTTAAAGATTTTTTTTTTTTTTTAAGAAAATAACCGATTGTTTTGCTAGATAAGACCCTTCTTTCCTCAGCTGTGATCGTTTAGAGCCATTTGAAGCCGCATTTTGGAAGTTCTAACTTGGGGGCACCATAGAAATCCATTATATAGAGAGAAATCCTGAAATGTTTTCCTCAAAAAAAAACAATTTCCTTACGACTGAAGACAGACATGAACATTTTGGATGACAAGGGGGTGAGTACATTATCTGTAAACGTTTGTTCCGAAAGTGAACTACTCCTTTAAGTAAAAACTTGCATTCATGTTCTCAATCAGTGCTAAGGTTTAGAGAAAAATTCAAGTCAAGAAATCACTTCCATAACAAAAGCAACTATTGGAATTTACCAACACACTCTTAAAAATAAAAGTTCTTCACTGGCATCAATGGTTCCATCCATATAACCTTCATAATCTAGAAAAAGGTTCTTTACAGTCAATTTTTTTAGAATTTTAAATTTGTTCAAAATGGTTCTTTTAGGAACCATTTGCTGAAAGGTTTTTGGGCAACCAAAAACAGCTCTATGTCATCGCTGCAAAAACACCCGTTTGGAACCCTTATTTTTAAGTGTATAATGCATTAGAACTATTATAAGGCATTGCAAAGGAGGCAAATCAAGTCAATCTCACCACTTTGCAATTTTTGCAATCTATCTTTTGCACATTTCATAAACGTTTATGCATAGTTCACTCAAAACCCAATAAATAAAACTCTTGCTTAAAAAAGATTTCTAATGTGATTTTGGTCATGGATTACCAGTGAGAATTCATAAACTTCTTTGAAGAAAATTCTAAAAAATTTTATAAGCAAGGCTGCACTCTACAAGCTCCAGACACATCAAATGTCAGCGTCTTGACAAACACTGGGACTGTAGCACGAACAGGTTCATTCTTACCTTGAAGTGAACACGAAGGTTGGAACCCCTCGACTTGCATGCTGTAGAAAACGAAAACAATTACTAACGTTACACAGATTCAATGGAGAAGCCATATGGTAAAAAGCAGCTGCCAACTCACATTTAGTCGGGTTCTCTGGGTCGAGTGAGTAGCGGACCATTTTGAGAGATCTAAACAGAGAATGAATGACATTGAATGGTTAAGAGGCGTAGAGGATAACAAAAAAAAAAAAAAAAAAGACAACTGTTCAGAAGAATAAAACATTCTGACATTAGCGTAAATGCTATGAGTACCGCATGATATACACATAAGTACTTAAACAGAAATAATCAAGTCTGGCTACAGTTTATATTTTACGTCTTTAGAATCTATAAAGTTTTGTTTTTCATTCGTAAACTCAAGCACATGGCACTATATTAATCTACAGAACGCAGTCCCTGTGCAATGCCGACGCTACAAAATGGCAGGGCACGGGCTAACATCTAGTAAAATAACATTACAAATTTAACTTTTACGAGTCATATTCTCTGAAAACGTTGAATATAAACTACATAAACATATCGATGTGTTATTTTGACATAAAAACTTGTGATGATGGTGATACAAAAGGGATTATTTTGAACATCGCTGCAGTGGGATTTGTATGGGCACTTACGTTCTCAGGCCGCGGAAGGGAAGAGGAAGTGAAAGGCATTGTGGGAGATCAAATCCGTTCTTGCTTCTTCGCGGAACGTTAACTGTAGAAACGTGCGCTTTGATAAATTGGTAGCGCCGCCCAGTGGATCACTGATCAGTTCATTGAAAATAGGTGAAATCGATGATTGCGTTACAAAACACACATATATTATTAAAATGACAGAAATAGAGCCCTTCAAATACTACAAATTAAATGACGACATTTACATTTTTAAAGAAGTGCTCGAGGATACGTGGAAATGTTTAGAGAAAATATGTAAAATAAAAATAAATAAATATATTTTAATAAAATAACTTTTAATTATTCAATATATTTATAATAATAATTTAAATAAATTAAATAAACTGTAACAAAATAGTTTCACAATGATAATAATTATTTAAATAGTACACATCAGTTGGCCTACATTACTATAGGCTACATTGCTGTTCAAAAGTTTGAGATCAGTGAGATTTTTTTTTAAACATTTTCTATGTTAATATATGTTAAAATGTAATTTATTCCTGTGATCAAAGATGAATTTTTTAGCGTCGTTACTCCAGTCTTCAGTGTCACATGATCATTCAGAAATCATTCTAATATGCTGAATCCATTAGTGTTGAAAACAGTTGTGCTGCTTAATATTTTGTTGGAACCTTTGATACTTTTTTTAGGATTCTTTAAATAAAAAGTTAAAAAGAACAGCATTTATTTAAAACAGAAATCGTTTGTAACAATGCAAAGTACCATTTAAATGTTTGTAGTCAATTTTTATTCTTTCATTTTTTTATTCACCAAGGATGTGTTAAATTGATTAAAAGTGATAGTAAAGACTTACTTTGTTAGAAAAGATTTCTATTTTAAATAAATGCTGTTTGTTTTTATTTTTTTATTAATCAAAGAATCCTGAAAAAAAACTCAGTTTCCAAAAAATAAAAAATTAATTAAGCAGCACAACTGTTGCCAACACCGATAATAAAACTAATAAATCAGCATGATTTCTGAAGGATCATGTGGCACTGAAGACTGAAGTAATGTCTGATGAAAAATCAACTTTGCATCACAGAAATAAATTATATTTTAAAATACATTTAAACAGAAACTGTTATTTTAAACTGTAATAATATATTTTACAATTTTTCTGTATTTTTGATTAAGTAAATACAGCCTTGATGAGCATAAGTGAATTCTTTACACATTAAAAATCTGTGTAGTCATATTGATTTTTTTATTATTTTATGCTAAATTATAATGTCTTTATACATTAAAATATATGTAATATAATCATAAAACTTCAGAGTGTCAGAGAGCTGCTCTGTCATGACTGTATCCAGGGTTGCCAGGTTTTCACAACAAAACTCACCCAATTGTCACTCAATACTTGGGGGGGATACATGTTTCTGGCAGGGTTCCTCAGATAAAATTTGCATTCCAGAGGCTAAATGTCACATTATTATGGTCTCTTCAACACACGGATATGAAAAACAACCCACAGCAACAGTGTTAAAGTAGCCCAATTCCACTGGAAAACCACAGACTTGGCAACACTGATTGTATCCAAGTAACAACTTCCTAGATTTCTTCTAATGATTCAGTTCAGAGCATTTAAAATAAGCATCTACAATGTAATAGTATGGTTTAGGCCTGTATAATTTCAAAATATATATAAATTGTCTATATAAAACAGTATTGAAGAACAGTAAAATATGACATAAATATATAGGGGTTACATTTAAGATATAATAAATTGAAAAAAAAAAAAAAAGATTATTTAAATGAATCCATTTACTCAATAATAAATATCCTTTCATCATATGTGACCCTGGACCACAAAACCAGTCTTAAATAGCATGGGTATATTTGCAGAAAAAGCCAAAAATATGCTGTATGGGTCAAAATTGACGATTTTTCTTTTATGCCAAAAATCATTAGGATATTAAGTAAAGATCATGTTCCATCAAGATATTTTGTACATTTCCTATCATAAACATATAAAAACTTGCATTACTATGCATTGCTAAGAGCTTCATAATATATTGTCCTATCCTAACAAACCACAAATAAATGGAAAGTTTATTTTTTCAGTCTTTAGGTGTTGTATAAATCTCAGTTGCAAAAAATGTACCCTTATGACTGGTTTTGTGGTCCAGGGTCACATAATAGGAATATAATAATAACGCTTTCACCGCTAGAGGGCAGCACAGGACAACTGCAAATAGTGGAACCTGAATGGCCTGCAAAACTTCTGGCTCAGTGTGTCAGTTACTGAAGGCCTAAACATGACACTTGACTTTATTTTAAATCACATTTTCTAATACTCAAAATTAGACAACAAAAACAAAACAGTGACTATTTTAAAGAAATATAACGTCAGTAATTACTTATATAACGTCAGATCATAGTATATTTTTTAGTACATCTAATCAATTAGAGCATATAATTAGAGCTTCGTAATTAACTTTTATTTTATTGATAATAATATTATATTGCTATACAGCAAGCTATTATCAGAAAATAATTCTAAGTGAGTTACATATAAGCCTCCAGCTGCTCTCTGTAGCTGTACAAATAAGGACATAAATGTGTGTAAAAGAGACAATTGTCTTTTATATCTTGATGAAACTGCCCATTGTTATAAGTAATAGCTTAGAAAATGAGACTATGCAGCAGTAACCCCATTGCATCAGTCATAGCATACATTTGGCACAAAACACTGGGCGAGAACTCAAAAAACCTTTATGAGACTTGTAGCCAGAGTCAAAAACTCAATATTGCAACCACATTTCCTGTCAACAGGAATAATGCCAGCTCACTTTTCCCTCAGTGTGTAAAAAGCTGCTGAAATGAATACTGCTGCTGCACCAGTCAGACATTCATCTTTACTTCCTTTGTTTCTCCTTAATGCAGTGCTTTTATTCTTGGAGTGAGAGACGTTGAATGTGAGCTGTCTGTCACCGGCACAGCCAGGTACACACTGTAGAATTTCATGTTGTTCCCATTAAGATGCTTGTGTTTTTGCTGACTCTTACCTGCACAGAGGTAACATATCCAGCGGGTTTTTGAGCCTCCCACTCCGCAGTATCGAACCAGCTCTCTTGTATCCTGCTCGGAAATCTGCTGAAGCTCACATGCAGGTTACATTACGACGCCCCTTGAGAACAACTTCAGGATGATGTTAGTGCTGCGACTGGTAGACGTGTACCCAGCATTACATTACAGCAGATTTGTTAGCCTTGCACGGGCTTGTTCAGTGCGACAACAATATATTGATCCGTTAAACTTGCAGACCACTGTTATTAAGGCTTTCATATGCTGAGCTCATCAAATATACGATTTTCCTCTATTATAAATACAGTATTTTGCAACTTATTGGATATTTGCATGTTGTTGACACTGCATTCATTTCTGCACGGTCATATCCTCATGGTACTTCGTCCTACTCGCTCAAGCATTATTATTTTTTTTTTTTTTTTGATATTCTCCTGTTCTTAAATAGAAAACCTCAATGTATTTCCAGAGAAAACTTCTATAGTCTAATACATTTGTCTTCGTCGCGTAGGAGTTTCTAAGAATTGCACAATCTATTCTAATCACATCTCCTGAAATACCTTGTGCGATTTTCCATTCCATTGATGGCTCTTGTTTTGCTGATTGAATTTAGGCCCAGTCTTAAAGAGGTCCTCAGTTCAGTGCATCCCAGGTTGGACTTATCATATGGCGTTTTCTAGAACTTGTAGGCCACCTGTCAAAACTGCAATGTGAAAAAAGTCAGACATTTAAAATGCACAGTAGTGCTTCGGAGTTATATAGTAATAGTGTTTGTATATTTCAGTGTTTGTTTAGAATAGTGTGAGTGTTTTATAAATTGTAACATAAAATGAAGATAACGTGTCACAAAATGACACAGATCTGAGCTCCCTCCAAGGCTCAAATGTGAAGCCGATGTTCACTCTAGTCCTTGCTCGGCGCCGGTCGCTCTCAATCTTCTATCTTTTTTGGGAACTTGTCAGGGGTTTAACTTTTTTAGTCTTCTGTGGAGTTACTGTTGGTCTCAGAGTTGTCCTGGGTCTCTTCTGTGTATTCGCACAATCCATTGCACTGCTTGCGAGTGTAGGCTAACATCAGGAGTTGTTTGAGTCATAAATGGTCAAATAAAAAGGCTATTGTTAACGTTTATTTTGGGGAAAAAGTTGCATATAGCCCCTTTAAAGTCTGTGTAAAGGCAATTCAGAAAAATTGTTTCTAAACACTTTATAAATGTAGTGGTGAAAATACAAGAAAACTCAATTGTGGATTTACACTGTTAAACAGTTTTTAAACATTTTTTGGACCAGGATCGGTCAGACCAGTTAAAATATTTGGAGTACTATAGACTGACAAAAGTTATAACAAATCAAGGGGAAGAGTGCTAAAAACTGTCTGAGAACAAAAGACGTTTGTGGTGGCCAAACTGAACCAGGATTTCAACGGCAAGAATCTTGTCAACATTGGTGTTTGTTCTTATCATTTCCGGTCAGGTAACGTTAGGTGAAATATTAGGCTAATATCTTAATTAATACTGCTCGTACGTATCTTTACCACCTATTAACTTTAGTTTGTCAAAATATTGCGCCCTTTCCTGCTTACTAAGTCGTTCTCTGTATGATTTAGACAGCATAAATGAGCAGAATAACCAGTAGTACATTAACCGTGCAAAAAAAATCCTGTTGGTTAACATCCGAGTTTCGCCAATATGCCCGCGCATCCGGGTAACGTTAACTGACCAAACCGTGAGATGAGTGCAAACCCTCTATAACTAGAGCGCATTAGCATCAATGGTTTACTGAGTTCAGCTAGCTATGCCTTCGTCAAGTAAATGGATATTACCTGGTTGAGATGATTTACAAAACAGCTCGTTTATCTATTGAGGTTGTAGTGGTATTTGACAGCTGACAGAGGCGGTAGATTTCCCGAGAGTGGGCATGGTTTCAGCGCTTGGAGTGGACACGCCCCCAGGGTTTGAGAGTACTGCTTATTTTTGGACTTTGACTTATTTTATTTACTTGGCAATTTTTTTATCGTTCAAATTTGGCTGGGTTAATAACACATTTTTTCGTGGTGTGACAAACTCTGAACACATACTTAATATTGCTTATTTAAAGTCTGTGTAAAGCAATATTAACACAGACTTTAAAGGGGTCATCGAATGCAAAACTAACTTTTACATGTTGTTTGAACATTAATGTGCGTCGGCAGTTTGTGTACACAACCACCATACAATGATAAAAAAAAAAAATTTAATCTTTAAAAGTAATATCCCCTTTTTAAAATCAGGTCATTCTCAGCTTCTTGTCGGTGTGACGAAACACAGTAGATTGACATGAGCGTCTTACCTTAGACCCGCCCTCACCGAGCTGAAACAGTTCGAATACTATCGCCATTGTGTGACTCAGGTGCAGAGGAAGACTCTAATTTAGCGATTGAGGTGTTCTGTTGTTGGATGTTATAATTAACATAGCAGTAGTCATTTACTCATGACATCTGAGCCGCTTAAGAGGCAGAGGACAACGTTACTTTCATTTTTAAAAGGAAAGCGCCGATCCCGATCTACATATGCATCTATGTTCGTGTGAATCATTCCTGATGCAGCTTCACCCACAGCAGAAGTGAATATAAGGGATTTTTATGCATCCTTGCCAATGGCTTTTCTTAATAATGTGCTTGTTGGCAAGTTTCGCCGATAAACGCGGCTAAATGCAGCTAAACGCATTAAATGCGGCTAAAGTAAACATTACAGATCCTAATCCCTCAGCAGTGAGGGGCTGGGCGAGCAGAGCTCATTTGCCTATAAATGCGATAAAATTAGCTATTTTGCAGAGCTGATTTTGACAAGGTAAAAGGGTGTTTTTTACACTACTATTGAGAATTTTTAACCAAAGTATATTAGAGACTTTAAGACCCTAAAGAATCATATGAACTTGTGGAAAATGGGCATCCGATGACCCCTTTAAGTGCAATCGCCCAGCAGGATTTGGTTGCTAAGAAAGAGAGTGCTGTTGTTGTTCACTAAAACTGCTATTTATATGTAAAATAATATATAAAATAACTTTTAACTCAAATTAAAATTAGTAAAATTACTAAAACCAAATAATACTAAAAAAGCTTAAAAACTAACTTAATAAAAATATTAAAAAGTAAATTAAATAATAATTGATAATAATAATAATAATAATAATACAAAATTACCATAACTAAAATTAACATGAAAATATAAAAATAAAAGTGAATTCAGATTATGAATAAATATGAGCAAATTCAAATACATAAATAAATAAAATAATTGGTTCTATATGTGAAAAATGTAAATGATTTGTTAAATAAAATAAATAAAATATATTAATTATATGAAGATTATATATTTGACATTATATAAAAAAAATATATATTATAGGCCTGTATAATTTGCAGCAAGATGCAATTCAGCCTCCTTTAGTGTTTTATGTATGCTTCAAAACATCAAAGAAATCAATCTTCTTGAACCATGGGGTAAATATTACAAAGCAAATAAATAAAATAAAATAAATAATACAAAATTATCAAAATCTCCTATCTCGTAAATATCTCAAAACTTAATTTTTGATTAGTAATATGCATTGCATTGACTTTATTTGGACAACTTTAAAGGTGATTTTCTCAATATTTAGATTTTTTTTTCAAATGATGTATAAATTTCAACTTTAAAAAATGTAGCATTATGACTGGTTCTGTGGTCCTGGGTCACATATTATAAATAATTTGCAGCAAGATGCAATTCACCCTCATTTAATGTTTCATGTAAGTTTATGCTTCAATAAATGCAAATTACAGCATTTTTTTTTAACCTTACGGGGTAGAATTCTTGAAAAGATATTTTCTTTACAGCAAAAGGCCATTTATCCTTGTTAAATGTTTTAAGCAAGTTAGTAAGGACTAGATCAGGCAAAACTGTTGCAATGAGCCAGCTTATAGTAGATCCCAAGAGTTTTTTTTTTTTTTTTTATCCCAGCCTAGCTTGAAGGACCAAGGTCTTCATGCTGTTTCTCCTGTGAGAGGGCAGTGGGTTAGAGAGCTCTGATTAATGACAGGCCTGAGGGAGGACAGTCATGCAAGCAAGAGAGAGAGAGAGAGAGAGAGCGTGAGTTATGAATTGCATTCCCGTGTAAATGTACAAGACTCTAAGAGCCTGAGTGACTGTCGGTGGAATGAATTGTGATGAACTGCCAGGCTGTCGGTGTGATCCTCGGGTGTGTTGCAGCAGCAGCAGCAGCAGCGTGAGTCGTGAGGTGTGCTCTTCCTCACGGCATCTCTCTACCTCTCCCTCCTCCTCACTGCAGATAACTAGAGAGTGATCAAGAGGAGGGGTGAGACTTTTGGAAAAGGAGAGACTGCAGTACTGCAGAAGCTGGGCGTTGGCTGTGAATTTGAGGAGAGGGGGTAATGCAAGATGGTGAACAAATGAGGCCCAGTGGAACGGCTGAATGTAAAAGAGGAGATAAAACGGGAAGGATTCAATGCTAGAGGGAGGGAGAGAAAGAGAAAGAGAGAGAGAGAGAGAGAGAGAGAGAGAGAGAGAGAGAGAGAGAGAGAGAGAGAGAGAGAGAGAGAGAGAGAGATTGGAGCTAAGAAGAGGTTGTATTAACACTTCAGTACTGCTGTGAAAACACTGCTACTGACATCTGTATGTCAACAGTTAATGAGCATTTAATTGCTTATTGATGATTTTAAGTGACCTCTTTCACCTTTGTGGTATCAGTTAACCATTTACATACAATACGGGACAGATGCATGTAATAAATAAAATAAAAGTCAAATATATTAAAAAGTAAAGCAATAGCAACATGATCGCATTTATGAATGATGGCATGGAGAAATAACACATGACAAAAATACTGAAAAAAGTGAATGAATGTAGTTTATAATTAATCTGAGAAAAAAAGCTTACCATGGGGAACTGTCTCGGATGAAAAATATGATTAATAACAAAGAAATAAATTTATTATTGCATTAATTAGCATAGCATTGAAGAATAAATGACAAAATTATATGAAAAAGCTTGTGAAAAGCATTGATGAAACATTCTTTACAATGGAGAACTGTCTCAGATTAACACTATGATGACAGAAAATATATTTTTTATTTATTGAAAATTATTTATTGATTTATGATTTATTTATTTATTGAAATGTGCATGAATAAACTACAACATGGCATTGAAGGCTGATTAACAAATAATATAAATAGATTTAAACAAATCTTTTATAGGAATAAAAATAAAGTCCACAGCTTATTATTATTATTTTTATTATAATGGGTTATTTTACCTATATTAAGATTATATTGATTTTCGATAGTTTGTTTGTGTGTTTGTTTTGTTTTGTAGAACATATAAAAACATACACAGTCAGTGAAAAACATGGTTGTATTATTGTTATTATTATTATTACTGTGTCTCAGATGAACACTACAATGTCAGAAAATATTTTTTATTTTATTTTTTTTATTTATTATTGAGAACTGCATAAATAAACAACAATTAGCCTGGCATTGGAGGATAATACACTAACAAATAAATATATTTAAATAAATAAATAAATAATTTACACTCAATCAGAAACAAAAATAAGTCTATATTATTTCTCTTTGCTGGCGTTACAAAATCAATTAATATTTTCTATTCAATCAGAAATACAAATACTGTAAGATCTAAGTCTATATATTATTATTATTATTATGGGTTATTTCACCTAGAAATTAATATTATATTGATTTTTTGTTTTGTTTTGTAGAACATATAAATTCACGGTCAGTAAATGGTCGTATTATTATTATTATTATTATTATTATTATATTAAAATATATTTAAATAAATAAATATTTTATACTCAATCAAAAATAAAAATAAGGTCTAAGCCTATATTATTATTATTATTATTATTATTAAATAAACAACAATTAGCATGGTATTAGTGAATAACTAATATAAATATATTTTAATAAAAATAAATGTTACACAATCAAAAATAAAAAAAAAACAAGGTCATTTATTATTCTTGTTATTATTATTGTTATTATTATTATTATTATTATTATTATTATTATGGGTTATTTTACCTAGAAAATTCTATTTTTATGAATTATTGAGAACTTCATAAATAAGCATGGCACTAGAGGATAACTAAATAAAATAAATATATTTGAATAAAAATAAAAATAACGTAATGTATTATTATTATTATTATTATTAATGATATTATTGTTATATCTCAGATGAACACTGATATAAAATATTTTTATTAATTATTGAGAACTTCATAAATATTAGAGGATAGCTAAATAATATAAATATATTTAAATAAAAATTTTTATTACACAATCAGAAATAAAAATAAAATTATTTGTTATTCTTGCTATTATTATTATTATTATTATTATTATTATTATTATTATTATTGAAAACCTAAACTATTACAATTTTTGTTTTGTTTCATTTTGGAGAACAGTGAAAAACACGGTTGTATCTCTAACAAGAGACATTTACAATAACAAAAAAACATATATTGATTTACACAAACTGCACCTTAATAGCACAATATTAAGGTTAAATTGCATCTTAAAAAAAGATTTCATAAAGCATCAAGATTGTTGTACTTTTTTGTTGTTTATAAGTTTGAGGAATGAAATTAGAGTGTTAAAAAAGACAAACTGTGAATGAATAATTTTGCATACAAGATTACGAAATGAACAATATAGCCTACTCAAGAGTTTTTTCATAACAATAAATAAATAAATAAATGAATAAAAAAGATTATATTGTGTTACTGGTCAATGTGAATATATTTCATCATCCAAAAATAATGGCAGAGTCAAATATCAGGGAAACGCCTTAAAGAGCAGTGAACATGATTATATATAATTCAAACCAAACTCCCAAACAAAACGTGATTTTTATTGTAATTGTGTATTCAAACTTTGCAATAGTGTTTGTGGCATGAAATTCTGCAAGTTTCAGCAACACTGCTGGGATTTTACCAGCACAGGGGTTTGGTAAGGGAAACAGGAAGCTTTGTGTATCTCGATTACTAATAGCTGCGTTTAGAGTTTTAAATATTTAATGACAGGAATCTGCAGAGACCAGACTAGATGCCTGCATTCATCATACCGCAGAAGCTGCTCGGGGACATTCGCAAAGGGCTTTTCATCAAGGACTTGGGCCGATCTCATGAGGTTCAGCCAAATGAGACATGACTAACAGAGGCACGCACAGTTTTTCACCAGCACAGCATTCAGAGGAGGAGCACAAAGCTCATGTCTCCCCAGAGAAGGGAAAGAGAAGTGCTCTATGGCCTATGATACTGCCGTGTCTTTGATCTCAAAGCTATGCAGGGTGGTGAATTAAACAGCAGGCAAACTATGTGGGATGAAAGCAAAAAACTTTTTTGAAAAAGCTCCGCCTTAGAATGAAGCCTCTATTTATATCGTTATGTTTCAGAACTCATTTCTTTGGTGATGTAATATAAGGGCTAGTCAATGCAGTCTGACTGTGCGGTGGAAAAGTCTGAGAACACATTGAAAATCTGTCATTCGTAATCTAATTCAAACCTGGGAATAAATGGAAAGCTTTACAGTTTTTAACAATTGAAAATTTGTGTGTACAAGTGATAAGAAATATTAAATATTATGCCCTACATGTCACTAAACAAAGTAAATGTTACATTGTTCATGTAATTTCTTATACACAGAAACTCTAAAAGATGTTTTTTTGTTCATTCTGTTGGATCATATGATCACCAAACCTGTGGATTATTATGTATTAGATGAATATTATGATGTCAGAAAATATTTGTAGTTTTTAAAATTTAGTTATTAACTGTAAATCAACAGTTAGCATGGCATTGGACGATAACTAAATAATATAAATATATTTAAACAAAATGTATTTTTATGCAATTAGGAATAAAAGTGAGGTCATTTGTTATTCTTTCTATTATTTTTATTATTAAAAGCCTATATTATTACATTTATAACATGTTAAAAATGATGATGATGATTATTATTATTTATTATATCTCAGATGAACACTATGGTGTTTATTATTGAGAACTGCATAAATAAACAACAATTAGCATGGCTTTGGACAATAACTAAATAATCAAAATATATTTAAATAAAATAATTTTGTACGCAATTAGAAATAAAAATAAGGTAATTTGTTATTCTTGGTGTTATTATTGTTATTATTATTAAAAACACATTATTACAATCAAAAATGTTGATAATAATAATACTAATAAAAATAATAATTACTATTGTTATATATCAGATTAACACTATAATGTTAGAAAATAGTTGTAATTTTTATATACAGTATCTCCCAAAAGTGAGTACACCCCTCACATTTCAGCAACCATTTTAGTATATCTTCTCAAGAGACAATACTATGAAACCTGGATATATTTTAGAGTAGTCAATGTGCAGCTAGTAGTATAGATTTACTGTCCTCAAATAACTCAACACACAGCTATTATTGTCAAAATAGCTGGCAACAAAACACTGTAAAACGTTTTCACCAGATTCAACTCAAAAACCTAACTTCAGCAGCTGCCTTAAGTTTTTAAGTTAAATCAGCTTAAAACTACAAGTCAATTTAACTTATTACAATCAAAATTAGTTGATTTAACTTGTAAGTCTAAATGACTTAAGTTGATTTAACTTAACATTTTAAGGAAGCTGCTAAACTTAAGTTTTTAAGCTAAAACTGGTGAAAACTTTTTACAATGTAAGTGATAACAGCAGTATGTTGTTTAACCATGCAAAGCCACATGTCCTATTCATCATGTTTATGTTTTTGTCTGCTTGACAGGACCATACAAACTTGTGTATCTTGTATTAGAGCAGTTAAAATTTGGTGCTTTAGGTACAGTTCTCTCATACTAACCACTGGATGTTCAACATGGCATCTCATGACAAAGAACTCTCTGAGGATTTGAGGATTTGAGAATTAGAATCGTTGCTCTCCACAAAGATGGCCAAGGCCATTAGAGGTTCAGTAACACCCTGAAACTGACTTACACTACAGTGGTCAGGGTCATACAGAGGTTTTACAAGATGGGTTCCATTCGAAACAGGCCTTGCAAGGGTCGATCAACGAAGTTGAGCACTCATTCTGTGCGTCAGGTGCAGAACCTGGCTTCAAAAAACAGATGCATGAATGCTGCCAACATTGCTTTAAAGGTTGAAAGTAGAAGGTCAGCTTCACAGTGCTGAGACCATACGCTGCACACTGCAACAAGTCAGTTTGCATGGGCGACGTCCCAGAAGGAAGCCTCTTCTTAAGCTTGCTAACATGAAATTTCACAAACAGTTTGCTGAAGACAACCTGTCCAAGAGCATGAATTACTGGAACCATGTCCTGTGGTCTGATAAGACTAAGATAAACTTGTTTGGTCAAGCATGGGGGTGGTAGCATCACGGTCTGGGGCTGCATGAGTGCTGCTGGTACTGGGAAGCTGCAGATCATTGAGGGAAACATGGATTCCATTATGTACTGTACATTCTGAAGCAGAACATGATGCTCCATGATTTCATTATAGAGGAGTGGAAGAGGATCAGCAACAACCTGTGCAGATTTGGTCAGGATGATTAAGGCAGTGCCAGAAACACAAATTATTGACATTTAGGACAAGTTCACTTAGGGTGTACTCACTTTTGTTGCTAAATAACTAAATAATAACTAAACTATAACTAAATAATATAAATATATTTTAATAAAAATAATTTTAAGCAATCAGAAATAAAAAATAAGGTAATTTGTTGTTCTTGCTATCATTAACATTGTCATTATTATTATTATTATTATTATTGTTTATTATTATTATTATTATTGCAAAACCTAAATTATTACAATTATAACATGTTATTATTATTATTATTATTTATTATTATTATTGAAAAACCTAAATTATTACATTTTTAACATGTTATTATTCTAAAACCTAAATTATTACAATTATAACGTTATTATTATTATAAAAAACTAAATTATTACAGTTATAACGTTATTATTATTATTATTATTATTATTATTATTATTATTATTGAAAAAACTAAATGATTACAATTATAACATGTTGTTGTTGTTATTATTGAAAAACCTCAATTATTATGATTATAACATGTTGTTGTTGTTATTATTATGTCTTAGATGAACACTATAATTTGTTTTTATTTATTATTGAGAACTGCATAAATAAATAAAAAAACAATTAACATGGCATTTGAGGATAACTCAATAACATAAATATATTTATATAAAAATCATTTTATGCAATCAGAAATAAAAAAAATAAGATTATTTTTCTGGCTATTACTATTATTATTATTGAAAACCTAAATAATTACAATTAAAACATTATTATTATTATTATTATTATTATTATTATTATTATTATTATTATTGTGTCTCAGATGAACACTATGATGTTAGAAAATATTTTTAATTTTGTGTTTTATTGAGAACTGCATAAATGAACAACAATTAAGAGAATAACTTCATCATATAAATTTATTTAAACAAAAAATGTTTATGCAATCAGAAATAAAAATAAGGTAATTTTTTTTCTTCTCATATTATTATTATTATCACTGAAAGCTAAATTATGCTGTTGTTGGTATTATTATTATTATTATTATTATTATTATTATTATTATTAAATGGGGAATTTATGAAGGGATTTATTTAATAATAATATTTATTGTTATTATTATAAAAGTACCCGAATAGCCCATCTTTTTTCTTCAAAAAATAAAAAAGTAAGAAAGGCTGTACCTCAATATTGAAAGAAAGAAGAAACAATGCCTAATAATCAGTTAATCAATACCTTTTTCTTATTCTCTCTTACTTTTTCTCCCTCTCTCTCACATTTCCTCTCAGTTTCTCACGTTTTCCACTAAGCAATATTCCACCCTCTGTCCATTTTTACACAGCATGCATTTCCCAAGGTCACCTCACATCATCTCATAGCCCACGGACAGCTCTATAGCTGTGGCTCTTATGAGAAAAATGCAGCTATGTATTGAGAAACAATTTTGGAGATAAAGCCAGTCCATTCTCTTCTTATGCAGCTGTCTCAGCAGAATTTTTCAAGTCTGCAAGTCAGCACTATAGTGCCCCTGTGTTCTCGCTGCCCAACAGAGGGCAGCATTATCTGTAGCTGAATGTAACAGAGCACCGCCAAAACAAAATCTCACACACACAAACACACGCTCAGATGAACACACAGGAAGTAAAGCAGCTCTGCAGTGCAGAAAAGAGGCTGCACCATTATCAATTACACCTCCATCTCACATCGGATATCAGCTAGCGGGCCTGCGGACGCAGCACATTTACCCCAGCCCAGACCGGCCCAGTCCGGAGCCAACAGCAGCAGAAACCTTAGCTGGGTTCCGATTCACAGGGTCCCTATGCAGGGGATTTCTGCAGTACTTCAATACACTTTACAATATGTTTATATATACATAAACTACGTACTATATATAGCATAATTTTGTATTTCCCTTATACAATGGAACTCAAAAGTTTATATACACCTAGCAGAATATGCAAAATGTTCTTTTTTACCAAAAGAAAAGAAATCATACATAATGACCTGAATAAGATATTTCAAACAATAGACGTTTACATATAGTCCACAAGAGAAAATAATAGTTGAATTTATAAAAATGACCCCGTTCAAAAGTTTACATATGATTCTTAATACTGTGTTGTTACCTGAATGATCCACAGCTGTGTTTTTTGTTTAGTGATAGTTGTTCATGAGTCCTTTGTTTGTCCTGAACAGTTAAACTGCCTGCTGTTCTTCAGAAAAATCCTTCATGCCCTATAAATTCTTTGCTTTTTCAGCATTTTTGTGTATTTGAACCCTTTCCAACAATGACTGTATGATTTTGGGATCCATCTTTTCACACTGAGGACAACTGAGAGATTCATACACAACTATTACAGAAGGTTCAAACACTCTCTGATGCTTCAGAAGGAAACACGATGCATTAAGAGCCGGGGGTGAAAACTTTTGAACAGAATGAAAATGTGCACATTTTTCTTATTTTGCCTAAATATATATATATATTTTTCATTTAGTACTGCCCTTCAGAAGCTACAAAATATATTTACATGTTTCCCAGAGGACAAAATAAGTTAAATTTACCCTGATCTTCATATTCAAGAAGTTTTTATGCCCTGGCTCTTAATGTATCATGTTTTCTTCTGAAGCATCAGTGAGCATTTGTACCTTCTGTAATAGATGCATATGAGTCCCTCAGTTGTCCTCAGTGTAAAAAAGATGGATCTCAAAATCATACAGTCATTGTTAGAAAGAGTTCAAATACACAAAAATGCTGAAAAACCAAAGAAGGTCAGTACTAAATAAAAAATAACATGCATATTTTTTATGATTCCATTTTGCAGATTCTGCAAGGTGTATGTAAACTTTTGACTTCAACTGTACGTACAAAAATATATTATATTTTATATATTGTTATGGTGTTCACACTGTGAAGTCTCTTTTTTCCAGTAATTTGTATTTGTACATTGTAAGCCATATTTTCAAGCATGCAGTGGCTAGTTATTGTGGAGTTGATGTGTGGTTCATTGTTTCAGCGTGACTCACATCGCATTAAATCATAATATGTTTCTCTGATTCTACTTGTTCTTTAAGCTGCATGTCATTGTGGGCCGGGGTTTCTGGGTGTGACTCCAGGCTGCAGTGAGACAGGCTGGCTGCCCCTCGCTGCCATAAAACTAATCACATCCATATATCTCCCTCACCCCGCGAGGTGAGACAGCATTGCATTACAGCTTCTGATTAAATATCAGATACTGCGCCTGCAGGAAGGAGACAGAGAATGTAAATATCTGAAAGTCGGTATAGTACCTGTCCAGCGCCATCACCCTATGGAAAATTCAATGTCTCCAGCCTCAGCTGTTTCTGCAGTGATCTAATTCACACATAGTCTTTGCAGAATGAGATTTTGTGCATGGATATGAGTATGTTTTGAATTCTGACATCAGTTTTACGTAATACAGGCCGACAAGAAAAGTAGGAATCCTGCAGAGGCAGTTGAGGAACACAGTCCAAGTGCATTTCAGAAACTCCTGGCATGTTGAGCTTGTCTGTGTAAACACCCATTATCTAATTGGCTCTAGCGAAGACAAAAACAAATTACCGAGATGAAAGTGGGGGAAACTGTCTGTTCTGTTACGTCCTGTTAAAAACTGTTGGCAGGCAGGGAGCCCGTACGAGAGCCTAAAAACATACAGAGACGTCCTGAAGTACTAATAGTCACTAATATGTGTGCTTTAGGTTACAATATGCTACTAATAAGCATATTTTAAGAATAAATAAGACACAAATCTATACCTTTCGGAAGGGTACTGACGCAGTGACAGATTTTGTACTATTTTTTTTTCTGAGAATGTGTGAAACAATGAGGCCACCTCTTCAACAATTACAAGACAGGCCAGCACAGCAAAGTTAAGCACAGGATGGTATAGCACAGCACAATATAATACATACAGAAAGTGCAACACAGCTCAATACAATCCAGGACATCATAAAACTGCACAGCACATGGGGTGAACAATAAATGCAATGCAATAAAATAGCATAATAAAGTGGCCCCAAAAAGTTTTTTAGACATAGACATATTAGACATGTTTAATGTATGAATGGCACTGCATTAGACAATTAAATATTATACAGTAAAATAATAATTATCTTGCTTATACATTGAGTAGTTATATTTTCTTTCTTTTTTTTTTACTGTAGGTTAGATAAATGCACTAACAGGTGATCAGTGAGCTTTTTTGGCTATTATAAGTAAGTGAGTCTTTGAATTAATGCAACAGATTAATTTAAAAAATGAATCATTCAAAACCAAAACATGAAACAGGACAAAGTTAAAATATAGCTGCAAGCAGCAATTAATGGGCCAAGCACAAAAGTGGTTTCCAGGAGCAGGTTTTCAAAACCCATTTTAAAGACATTTGTTGATGCAGAATTATACTACAAAACTTAAAATGAAAATGGTCGACACCCAGGACCAACAGAGGATTAGACACTGTTCACTTCGGCATGTCGAATCTAACCAATCTTATGATTTTTGGACCAACTGGTCAGAAGTTATAAGCAGAAATGTCAATATTTTATGTATTTTGACCTTAGGTCATGCTTGTTTGCACATACCAAGTTTGGTCAGAATCCGATAAAGTGTTGCAGAGATATGGCCTCATGTCTTTATTTGCACAAACTTTGTCAAATTCGTTAGCGCACTTCACGAAAATGGTTTGGTATATCAAAAAGCTTTTTGCCAGAATGCTCTGAAGAAGATCTGAGCCAATTTAGGTGAAAATTGGATGAGTTCGAAAAAGTAGATATTTCCGTAAATTCTAATTTGCAAACAATCTTGACCCCTCAGAAATGAACATTTTCATATGCATTTCATATGCAACTCGGCATGAGCCAAGGAATCAAAAAGAAAAACTTACTTTTTTTTTTACTTACTGTTCAAAAGTTATTATAAATTATAAATTTGGCCTGTTGTTGGCACTACAGAGTTTGAGTTAGAGTCTCCAAATTTGCTGTGGTTAATGATGAGACTGTGCCAAATTCCATAACTTTCTCGCAAGTGATTATATAAAATTCACAGGATTCATAACAATACATTAAAGTGTTTGAAAAATACAGCATTTTACTCTTAAAATTCAAAATGGTCTATGCTCAAAATAGCTTACATAGGAAAATCTGGTATCGTTTGATTCGGTATGCTACTCTGAATCTAACAAGATCACTCTTAGGATTTTTGGTCAAACTGTTCAGAAAATATAATACTCAGGTGCCCTCAGGTCATGCTTCATATAACACGTAGTTTGGTCTGAATCCGCTAAAACACTGTAAAGATATAGCCTCATGTCCATTTTTGTGCTAATTTCGTCAAATTCATTGACAAGCTTTACAAAAATGGTTTGGTATATCAAAAAGCTTTTGAAAATTTGTTGCCAGAATTCTCTGATGATGATATGAGCCAATTTGGTAAAAATTGGACCAAATGTCTAGAACAAAGTCGAAAAAGTAAATATTTCTGAAAATTCTAAATTGCAAAAAAATCTTGACCTGTAAATAAAAAAATGCATATGCATTCAATTTAGTATGAGCCAAGAAATTTTGCTTTCAGACCTTATGGTTCAAAAGTTATTAGCAGAAACATGAGTGCAAATTTGGCCAAATTTGGTGGCACTAGAGAGTTTGAGACTTCAAATTTGCTATGGTTAATGATGAGATTGTCCTCTATCTGTCTGCCAAATTTCAGAACTTTCCCGCAAGCGATTCTATAAGATTCATAACAATACGTTAAAGCGTTGGAAAAATACAGCAGTAGTAAACAAAATTTAAAATAGTCCATACTCAAAATGGCTGACATAGGAAAATTTGGTATCACTTAATTCGGTATACTACTCTAAATAACTCTTATGAACTTTGGACAAACTGTACAGAAAATCTAAACAAAAATGTCACTTTTTTATATGTTTTGATCAGTAGGTCAAAACTACTCATGTGCCCTCGGGTCATGCTTGGTTTAACACAAACCAAGTTTGGACTGAATTCTCTAAAGCGTTGTAAATATATGTCCATTTTGTGGCATATTTTGTCAAATTTGTTAACATGCTTCACGAAAATGGTTTGTATATAAAACAGCTTTTGATAACTTTTCGCCAGCATTGTCTGAACGAGGACAAGTTTGAAAAAGTAGATTTTTCACAAAATTGCGAAAACCCATTAAAATTTTAATTTTGGTATGCATTTGATTCGGCGTAAGCCAGGGAAAATTGCTTCTAGAGCTCACAGTTCAAAAGTTATAAGAAATATAAGTATTAGTTGCACTAGAGAGTTTGAGTTAGAGACTCCAATGTGCCTTGTCCTCTATGTGCCAATTTTCATTTCTTTCCCGCAAGTGGTTATGTGGACTGCCACAGACTTCCAGAGTGGAAGAAGAACAAGAAGAAAACCAACAGATACAATAGGTGCTTGGTCCCTATATATCAACTTCATTGATTTCAAAGGTTTTTTTCAAACCTGTCACAAATTTTGTTCATAAAATCACACGTTTAAGCTAATGTCAAGGTATTTTGTCATTCATGTTATCGATCATAGTGGATTTTTCTATAATTGGAACGTTCATTAAAAGTTATGCAATTTTTTCCTAAGAATTAAGAAAGTTCATTAGTCTGATGGGACTGAATCAGAATCACAGTCATGTTTAAACCATAATATCTCTTATTTTGTAAGTTAAATCCTTAATATTTTCTTCATTTTTTTGCGTTCTGTTTATATTTCGATATAAACTGCAAAACTACGTTTTCTGTGTCAAGTTAATTCACTTCTCAAACTCATTTGCTTCCTTTTTTGCATATTAGCATTGTACATTTACATTCAGAATGTAAAATATAGGTTATTTGCTCTCTGGCTTATGCTGTGGATTGATTATTTTATAACTGAATTAGAGAACATTGTCTTAGGCTAAAGTCCAAGAATGCACAGGAGAAGTATATGGAGTCTTTTATGAATATATTAAGTATGGATCACACATCCTCTAAAGA
The DNA here is from genome assembly GCF_049309525.1 of Garra rufa. Classification (NCBI taxonomy): domain Eukaryota; kingdom Metazoa; phylum Chordata; class Actinopteri; order Cypriniformes; family Cyprinidae; genus Garra; species Garra rufa. The sequence continues at coordinate 26,691,910 of NC_133379.1, forward strand.
CTAACATCGTAAATGTCTGTGGTATAAAGAATAATTTATATGCATATGCTGTAAGGAATCAATTAGCTTATGTTTTATTGCATATATGATTGTCTGCTTTAAGCTCATATATTTATTTAAATCTGTTTACATTCTGTGGAGTGTACCTCCAACTGCTTAAAACAAGAGAGTGAAAGATTAATGATTCCCACATTTTATTATGCCTTCGTTTGTGGTTTCTTAAAGAGTTGAACAAATTAATTATATTATATAATCAATAGCTTATCCATCTTCTCAGTGTAATTAATTATTAATCTTATTAGTTACAAGCAATTTGGTATGTGAAAGGTGAATGAGGGTCTGTTCTAGGCATTTCTAGGATGATGTTTGAGGTTGACTAGGCTACATGACAAATGTATTGAACTTGATCCTGGCACACACAGCAGCTCTGACAAGCAGCTGAAGCACTTGCTATCTGTGGCCCTTCTCTAGTTGCACTATTTCATAGGTTATTTGATCTAAAATAAACCAAAACATGGTCTCATATTACAGTTACATTGAGACCTACAGTGAAACATCAGAAATGAACACATTTTGCTCTTTTTCAGCATTTTATAGAATAGTTGCGGTTTAAATCATGATCCCTTGGTGTAAACTTACCCTTTTGTGGTGTATATGCCAGATGCAGCTTCCATTGCAGTGTAAAGCCTAAAACTTACTTCACTTTTTATGCTTATGCAAGGGTCAGTATGCATTCAAGGGACGCAAATTTAATAATCAGAACAAATAGAATGAATTATCTATGAATAGTATGCACATGCGCATTAAATTTGTTTTGCAGTAATCACTCTGTCACGATTTGAGCTTCCGTCGCCCTGGGATCACAAACTTTTGCACTACACATCATGGACTTCAGCCCCCACAAGCCACTGCACCCATCACTGCTCACACCTGCAGCTCATTCACACACACACACCTGCAGCTCATCACAAGGACTGCTTATAAGCCACTCACACACACAGCTTCTTCGCAAAGTCTTGTATTGCCCCGGCTACATTCTGAGCGTTTCTTTCCAATGTTTGATTTCCCGTGTTTTTGATTCCTGGACTCCCTCTTGTGTTTGATTCTCGCTGCCAGCCCCGACCTTTCTGCCTGTGTTTGACGACGATTTCTGCCTGCCCCTGTATGTTTGTCTGTACCAATAAATGCTGCGAATGGATCCGCTCGTCTCAGACCGTCCTTGTGACAGAAGACTTCGCCATTACAAGGATCCAGCAGCTAGTATGGTGTCATCCGCTTCCAGCCCGAACTCTGCAGTACAGATCATGCGTCTCAAACAAGGTGAGCGGTCTGTTGAGGAGTATGCGATGGACTTTGTCGAATTGGCTAATCAGTCTACTATGGATGACTTATGCCTGATGATTTTCTTCCATGGAGGACTCTTAGAGCCATTGGCTTCACTGATTGGAAGCCAATTGGCTTCAAGCAGCTCTTCTCGATTCAAGCCAGGACCCGACCTCACATCCTGAGTCAAGCCAGGACCCGACCTCACATCCTGAGTCAAGCCAGGACCCGACCTCACATCCTGAGTCAAGCCATCCAAAGTCTCCGCTGGTTCCGCCCGGCCTCCCAGAGTCTCCGCTGGTTCTGCCCGGCCTCCCAGAGTCTCCGCTGGTTCTGCCCGGCCTCCCAGAGTCTCCGCTGGTTCCGCCCGGCCTCCCAGAGCCTACGCTGGTTCCGCCCGGCCTCCCAGAGCCTACGCTGGTTCTGCCCGGCCTCCCAGAGCCTACGCTGGTTCTGCCCGGCCTCCCAGAGCCTACGCTGGTTCTGCCCGGCCTCCCAGAGTCTCCGCTGGTTCCGCCCGGCCTCCCAGAGCCTACGCTGGTTCCGCCCAGTCTTCCTGAGATTCCTGTCTGCCCTGTTCGAGCTACGGAGGCCATGTATGGACTGTCGAGTTTCCCACCCACCCTCCCTACTGCCCCAGTCCCACCACCTCTGTCTCCTGACAATTCCTCTGCTCACCTTCAACCCACCTTCGATGCAGAGGACTTGCCGTGGGACTGCCAGTCTCCATCGGTGCCCTGGCTGGAGGATCCCTCACCATTGCCTCCAGCCTCAGAGTCCTGGACTCCGCCTCGGCCCTCCGACCCTGCGGCTCCACCCCGGCTCTCTGCTCCCTCGTCTCCGCCGTCGGCCGTCGGTCCACCAGCTCCACCAGGCTCCATCGTCCCTCCGGCTCCGCCCTGGTCAGTCATCGCCCCACCTTCGCCTCTGGACTCTACTCCTCCGGCTGCGCCTCGTCACTCCGTCCTACCTCCGGACCTCCATCTCCGCCTTGGTCGCCAGAGCCTTGGGTTCCGCCTTGGCCCTCTGGATCCTCGGTGTCGCCCATGACCTTCGACTCTCCGGTTCCCCCTCGGGCTCCACCGGCTCCACCTCCGTCGGTCGGCCCCATGGAGGAGCCAACCCTTCCTCCACCATGGCTTCTCCCTCCGTCGGCTCCGCCTCAGTCTCCTGGTTCTCCACCTGCACATGGTCCGGGGCCTCCATTCAGGCCCCTGTGCCATGCCCACTCCATCCCGAACTGTCACACAGGTATTTGGAGCGTCTGGAAGCTGCTCCTAGGTGGGGGGTTCTGTCACGATTTGAGCTTCCGTCGCCCTGAGATCACAAACTCTTGCACTACACATCATGGACTTCAGCCCCCTCAAGCCACTGCACCCATCACTGCTCAGACCTGCAGCTCATTCACACACACACACACACACACACACACACACACACACACACACACACACACACACACCTGCAGCTCATCACACGGACTGCTTATAAGCCACTCACACACACAGCTTCTTCGCAAAGTCTTGTATTGCCCCGGCTACATTCTGAGCGTTTCTTTCCCGTGTTTGATTTCCCGTGTTTTTGATTCCTGGACTCCCTCTTGTGTTTGATTCTCGCTGCCAGCCCCGACCTTTCTGCCTGTGTTTGACGACAATTTCTGCCTGCCCCTGTGTGTTTGTCTGTACCAATAAATGCTGCGAATGGATCCGCTTGTCTCAGACCGTCCTTGTGACACACTCAGTTGTTCCACAAGGTGGCAACACTGTCCTGGTCCGTTGTTTCACACTATAACGAAACTGAAGAGACGGAACAACAACAACAAAATAGCAGAGACTGCAACAACAACAGATGCTCACATTGACACATTATGAGCGAGAGGGTATGAGATAGCCCAGCTTTGGTTTAAAACGGTTCAAAAATATTTGTTATCGGTCATAACTTACCGTATGAGGAAAAATACAACAGACACTGAACATGGATGAAGCTTTCTAGAAGGCATCTTGTACAGCTAAAAATAGCTGAATGCAGATGAGATTGAATGCAGCAACTATAAAATTTACAAATGGCTGCACCCACTTCACAGAAAGAGAAAAGGGGATACTTTGAAAGGCTACATGTCGAAAAATGAAGTATACTTTGGGCTTAAAAGTTTTGCCTTTGTATGATTTTCAAATCTATCGAAATTCTGGGCTCAGTAAGTAATAATATAGCCATCAATCAGCCATACTGGCGGCAATGAACGTAAACAATGCCACTGAACCAAACAAAACTTGCTTATTTTGCTGATTATTGCTGCTGAAAATGGTCAATTATGTCATGCTTTGGGCTGTACTAATCGGTCAGACATGGAAAAACATTTGGAGTTACATTTGAAACTTACACGTTTTGTCCATCAAGGTAATCCTCACAAAATAATATAATTTGGATGAATTTTGAAGCCTAAATACAAACGGCAGAAACAAAAAGCTAAACTTAGGCTATAAACGGACTACATCGGTTGCTCGCCTTCAACGTCACCACCACCATGCTTCCAACAACCTTTTTCAAACTTATTTTTAGAAACATGTTTAGTATAAAGGATTTACTCTGTGGATGAATTTTATTCCATGTTACATGAATCGTTTCATATAAAACTGGAATAAATTCAAAACTAGAGCCAAAATAAAACTGAAATGAAACAATAATAATAAACAGTAAAGAGTGAATAAATGAAATAATCATAACTAAAACAAATATGAAAGCACCTATTTCTGTACATTTCGAAATAAGGTCCATCACAAGTCAATAAATCCTTGATTAAAGGAGTAGTTCACTTTCAGAACAAAAATTTACAGATTATGTACTCCCCTTCTTGTCATCCAAGATGTTCATGTCTTTCTTTCTTCAGTCGTAAGGAAAATATGTTTTTTGAGGAAAAATTTTTAGGATTTCTCTCCATATAATGGACTTCTATGGTGCCCCCAAGTTTGAACTTCCAAAATGTAGCTTCAAATGGCTCTAAACGATCACAGCCAAGGAAAGAAGGGTCTTATCTAGCAAAACGATTGTTTTTTTATTACAATGTATATACTTTTTAACCTCAAATGCTTGTCTTGTCTACCTCTGTGTGTACTCTGTGTAGAGATTAAAAAGTATATAAATTGTAAGAGCCCTTTGAAGCTGCATTTAAGATGCATTTTTGAGGTTCAAACTCGGGGGCACCATAGAAGTCTATTATATGGAGAGAAATCCTGAAATGTTTTCCTCAAAAAACATAATTTCTTTAGGACTGAAGAAAGAAAGACATGAACATCTTGGATGGGGGGTGAGTACATTATCTGTACATTTTTATTCTGAAAGTGAACTACTCCTTTAATATGGATATTTTAATTAAAAAACGAGTCTCCACGTAGTATTCAATAAAAATCTAGTGCATTCATTTATTAAATAACAGCAGAGTGAGCAAGTTTTTGATTATGGTAAGATTACATTTATTTTAGTGAATAAAGTACCATGTTTCAGCTACCATTTTGTTAGAGTGGTTACACAAAATCTTATTTTATCCTTGCTTCTAGAAAATCCTCAATCTTTCTGCTTTCTAACAGCTTCATGTGGCCGTAAACATTTAATTTTAACGTGGCTTTAATTTTAAAGTTTCACCACAACCACGTAAAGCCGGTAAATGTAGTGTTTACATGGAATAATGGTAATATTAATTCCTCATATTATGAACCAAGAGTCTCCAGTATCAGAAATATAACGAGAATCTTCCATATGAAACTATTGGTTGCATTTCGGGGCAAAGCAAAAAAAAAAAAAAAAACACTATAAAAAATATGGGGAACTAACTTAGTTTGGTTATTCTGCAATTAATTGTACTACAAATTATACTACATTTAGAAAATACTATAAATTGATAAACTGTTCTGCATGATGACGTTTAATGCCAATCCATGCTGTTGTTTATATCTGAGTACGCGCATCTAGATAACTGACCAAAAAAGTGTTGAAGGTCATAGTAAAGACATTTACATTGTTACAAACATTTATATTTTAAATAAACGCTGCTTTTTTAAAAACTGTATATTCATCAAAAAATAAATAAATAAAATGTATCAGTAGTTCCACAAAAATATTAAGCAGCAGCTGTTTTCAACATTAATAATAAGAAGAAAAGTTTCTCAAACAGCAAATCAGCATATAGAATGATTTCTGAAGGATCATGTGACACTGAAGACTAGTAATGCCTGCTGAAAATAGTATAAAATAGTTTTGCATCACAGGAATAAATGATATTTTAAAACATATACAATTTAATAGTATTTTACAATATTACTATTTTATTTTTTTTATTTTTTTTATGATTCATACTTTTTATTTTCTTCAATGGGTAAACAATATATTCAATTTACAGATAATTAAATGTTTTGTAAACCCCTCCCCCTAGCCCACCCAAACAACGTGTCAGGTACAATTATTTGTAAATTGCTATCATAGATCTAACAAACACAAAAAAATAATACAATCATCTTAAAATGAAAAAAAGCTAAATATAACAAATTAAATAATTTACATTCTTGCAATGTGTCTCACCACAAGGACTTTAGAGATCCTCAAGAAATGCCAAATATCTACCCCAACTTCTCTATTACTATTTTATTTTTGATCAGATAACTTAATATAGAAAACGAATCCACTGCAAATTAATAAATACAAATAATCAAAAAGTTCATTTGAAAACAGTAACAATATTAAAAATGAAAATGAATTTGCAGAGGAAGGCATAGGAAAAGACATACAAGCAAAACTGCGACGAAAATGATGCAACAAATCCATCTTTCAGGTCTATTTTTATACTACAGAGAACTAAGAACTGCCTCTGCATAATAAAATACCCAAAAGAATAGGCTCATAGTGCAAGTAGGAATAACACAAACATAGCCATGGGCCCAAAAGCAGCTTGCATGACAGAATGTGATTACAAGGCTAGACGTCTCAAAGCAGAGACTTTTTATGTGGCAGACTTTCTCTCTGTCATTCATCAATGCTTTATTGCTATCATTTGTTTTAGTCTGCTAGATAAAGTCATTTCATTAAAAAGTAAAGCAAGCCTTTCTTCCACAGTCTTATGACAAGATGACTGATCATTGCACGTGTATAGCCACTAAAACTGCAGTCATGTGGAGACAACTATTTAGAGATTCAGGTGCAATCAAAAACAACATACAAGCGTGTTTTTGTGCATGCATGCATGCATCCCAGTCCTGTTCAGCTGAAAGTCATCTTTTTTTTTTTTTGGCTAATCTAATCTATGAAGGGTAAGCGCTCTCCTTTCCTGTCCCCTGAGAGGGACAATTTGTCGACACAGACATCAGTGACGTGATGACACTCCTCGAACGCTCTCACCTGATGAAGGACTCAAGTTTGGATTGGTTAGTTAGGTCACATGACAAAGGGGTCCACCCATAGAGAACTTTGGGACATAAATAAAATACTAAACTCCCTCTGATTTGCAGATGTGATACAAATATGCCAAATTCCTAGAAAAATATTCATTTTAATATAGGCATGCATTGCATTATCAGTAGCTTAAATATGATAATCAGAAAGAGAGAAAGGGGAGAAAGAAAAGGCGAGAGGAAGCTGCTGATGCATTGCAGATAAACTGCGTATCCTGGGCAACCCCTCCCTTTTCTGTCCATATGCACCCCCCCCCCCCTCCTCCTTTATATGACATCATCACATCACATCCTCCAACCTGATGATACCCATGAGGGAGATGTGACTCAGACTAATGCCTTTTCCCCCCTGTGTGAGATCTGGCAACCCTAAAATACAGCCATAGCCTAACCTCTACTCCTGCTTTGGTGCTTTAAAAGTATAAAGATGTTGTGGAAATAAAAAAGCTAAGTTAACAGCTGAATCACTGTGACTTTTAAAATCAAGACTAACGCAATCTATAGTTTTGACAGTGCTTAACACACTCTTTTTTGCTTTTTAGTTTGTTAGAGTCATTTCTGTATTTGCAGGGTGGGAGTGGATTTGTGCTACTCATGCTTTGCAGGCATGAGGTCAGGGAGTGCGTTCAATAACTGTGGAAAACTGCAACTAGTCGTTCATGCTCCTGGGGGTGGACTAAATGAACACACAGTTTCTCCTGTCATCATTTTAGCTCAATAAAAAGGCCCCTACTGGGATGTTTGAGCAAGCATTCTGATCTAACAAATCTGTTTGGCTTTGTGACACCCAAGTGCAAGCGAGTGTGAGAGAGAAAACTGAGCTGATATTCCAGGATGGGGTGATAATAATGGCTGTCAGAATCTTGCCACCTCTATCTGCTCTATTTGAAAGGTATAGTTCACCTATAAATGAAAACTTGTACAGTGCCTTGCGAAAATATTCATACCCCTTCATTTTTTCATGTTTTGTAATGTTAAACTGCTTTAAATTACTTTTTTTTAAACATCAATCTACATTCCATACACCATAATGACAAAGGACAAAACAACTGTCTGAAATAAAAAACTGAAATGGTTCCATTGCATAAGTATCCATACCCTTTTCTGGGACACTTATATATAGCTCAAGAGCACTCATATTACTTGTAGATGTTACTCTGCGTTGAGTTAATCTCTAAAAGCAAAATTATTTGAATGAGTATGATTTGGAAAGGCACACACCTCTCTAACAGCTGAAAATGCACATCAGATGAAAAACCAAGCCCTGAGGTAAAAATAACTGTCTGTAGAGCTCAAAACAAACATCACTGCAACACTCCATCAATCTGGTCTTTATCTGCGGTTTGGCCAAACACAATTCTCTCCTCAGTGAAGACACATGAAAACTCACTTGGAACTTGCAAAAAAACACTAAAAGAGCTCTTAGATTGTGAGAAGAAATTCAGATTCTCTGGTCTGATGAACCTTAATTCCAAGCATCATGTCTGAAGAAAACCAAGCACTGCTCATCACCTGCAGATAACCATCTGCAGGTGATGAGTAAAGTAAGTGTGCTGGTAGCAGCCTCATGCTGTGGGGCTGTTTTTAAGCGGCAGGGGCTGAGGGACTTGTAAAAGTAGAAGAAAAGCTCAATGCACCAAAATATTGAGATAGCCTTAATGAAAACCCAATCTAGTGCATTCAGAACCTCAGACTTGGCAGAAGGTTCACATTCCAACAGGACAAGGACCCTAAGCACACTGCAAAAGTGGCTTTTAGACAACTGAGTGAATGTCCTTGAGTGGCCAGCCAGAGCCTTGGTGTGAATGCAATCAAATATTTCTGAGAAACCTGAAAATATCTGCCAGACCCCATCCAAGCTGAAAGAGCTTAAGAGGTAAAGAGGTGAGATGAATAATGGTAGATATTTGCCAAATGCAGATTTGCAAAGCTTGTCTCATCATACTCAAAAAGACTTGCGGCTGTAAAGGTGTTCAGGGTATGAATACTTATGCAATGTACTTCTTTCAGTGTTTTATTTGTAATGAATTTGCTAAGTTTTTTGCGATGTCATTTTGGATTGTAAGCTGATGTGGAAAAAAGTAATTTAAAGCAGTTTAACAAGGCTGCAACATAACCAAGCATGAAAAAATGAAGGGGTACGAATCATTTTGTAATACACTGTATACTGCCATTTTTTCAACACAACTGAAATATTTTTCAAATAAAATTAGACATTTATAATATTACATTTTCACAGTATACTGTGAATTGGGCCTTAAAGGGATAGTTCACCCAAAAATGAAAATTCTGTCATTAATTACTCACCCTCACGTTGTTCCAAACTCGTTCATCTTCTAAATACAAATAAAGATATTTTTAATGAAATACAAGAGCATTCTGAGTCTCCAGTGCAACTGACACCTTCAATGGCATTGAAGACTGACAAGATTTTTTTTCTTTGCTCACAAAAAGTATTCCCATAACTTTATAAAATTACTGTTGAACCACTGATGTCATATGGACTATTTTAACCATGTCCTTACTACCTTCCTTGCATTGCTGTCTATGCAGGGTCAGAAAGCTATCGGATTTATCAAATATATCTTATTTGTGTTCCAAAGATAAACAAAGGTCTCACGGGCTTGGAATGACATGAGGATGAGTCATTTATGACAGAATTTAATTTTTTTTGCGTGAACTATTCCTTTAATACAATAAACTATATAAATGTCTTTTAGATTTTAGGGTGCTTGCTCAAGTATGATCATATTTGGGAGTCCTTTGCACTTAAAAATTTAAAACCCCTGGTGAAAACTACAAAAATTTTACTTTTATAAGGCTTTTTTTGACAGACCTGGCTCATATCAACTGTTGTTAAATGGAAAACACGTTTAACTCCAGTCTTCAGTGTCACAGGATCCTTCAAAAGTCATTCTAATACGTATATGAACAGAAATCTGAAAAGAATATTTGCAACTGTATATTTTTGCCTTAAGAGTGAACATGGCCATTTGTAATTTTTTTTGGGTCTGGCTTCAAGTCTTATCTGCGTCCAGCTATTTTTAGCTGTGCAAAACAGTTGGTTTTGCTACTTGATATTGCAAATGTGTGTCTAACCATATTATTTTAATTTATTAGTTTAATTATGAACACATTGGTTTGTAGTGCAAACAGTTTTACCATTTACTGCACACATTGTTATTCTTCTCATTATTTCCCTATAGTGGCTAATGAATCGTAGGTCTCGCCCATATGGATAATCTCTACTGCAGTTTTACTCTTGCAGAGTACTGTATGTGCATCTATGATGTTAAAGCTCTCTCAACTCCCAAGTGCATTGACTGCATGAGTATATACACATGTTAAAGGTGTGTCCAATGAGGGTTGGATTTTGTCCATGACACAGATCGTTACGGCTCTCTTCTCATATGATGCAGCTCTGCTTCCACATCGATATGCTGACTCCCAACGTCTTCGTTCTGCTAACCACCTTAGGGGGCTGATGAGAATACGGCCATAAATCACAGCTAAAAAGACACCAGCAGGGGTCTCTCTATCGCTTACACACACTTCCAGTGCTTACACACGCACACACATTAACCCTTTCTCAAACTCCCATGAATAAAACATGGCAGGCAGAAAAACACATCGAGAGGGCAAGGAATGGAAAATGTTTAGCTGATGTTAGGTGGGACCTTGAATGAGTCATGAATTACGACGATCAATGTATTTTCCAAATGCTTTCAGATATAAAGCACTTCTCACATTGTCTACAGATTACTGCTGAGTCATCCGGTCTTGCCAAGGGAAGGAACCAGGCAAAAGAATCCCTTCAGGGCTGATTTAACAACAGTATCCTCAAGAGATTTAAATCAGCATCAACTCTATTTCATGCACCGCTACTCTGCATTTGCACCATGGTTTATCTCGCAACCTACATTTTTTGCAACTGGTCCCATTTGATCCCTTACGTTTATGTTTATGTTCGTTCACCTCACTCCACTAATGCACTGCATACCTCCCTCTAGCATTGTTTATTAATAAATCACAGGCTTCTCCCCCTGCGTACGTGTCTCAATGCTGTCATACTGTTTCAGAGTTCACTGCCCGTAATGTAGTCACATTATAGCTGGATCTCCAATAATGCATCACAGTGGGCTGGTACTGTAAGGGCGTGCTCTGCAGCATTACTGGTGGCCTGCATTGAATTTTAAACCGCACTGCTCTGCATGGCCACAAAAGCACCTTGAGCGACAGGCGCCCTGCTCCTCAGAGATGATTTGCACATTTTAAAGGCATGGTCTTTACTTGGGGCTGGACAGTAGAAACAGAAGGTCACTGAGTTCAGGAGCTCTTCTTCTTCTGCTGCTCTGAATGATTGCACACAGGCTAAATTTGGCTTCACATTAATGCTCGGACACAAATCCAATGACAAAGCAAATAAAATAAGGCCTATAATTAATTGGAAATATCTCATTTTAGTCCTCTCAGAGGGCACTGTCCTGTCGTCGTTCAATAGGAATGGCTTTTGGACATTGCGATTAATCATTATAAATTTTTTGGTGATATTATTAAACTGTGCTGAGCGATGGGAAATACAGGAAATTAGCAGTTGCTAATGCTAGACTCTCTGTATAAGGTCAAAATGACTTTCAGCACTGCACAGTTCCAAATGGTTGAATTATCTACAGCAAATGCAGTTCTGGATCAATCAGTTACCATCTCAAGACTACTTATGAGCATCTTTAAATGTATTCTCAAACAGCACATAATAATAATAAAGCTTTGAAATGTTTTTGAAAAGTGCATTTTTTATATTTTTTTTTTATTTTGAGCACTCCTACCCATCATCCAACTTATTTTTCAACGTGGAAGTAAGTAATTTTCTGTAAATGTGTGAGACTTCCAGTTTATTAGCTGCTGTATAGGGTAAATAGTGAGAAGAATAAAAACTCCAGTAAACAGTAAAACTGTTTGCACTACAAACCACTGTGTGCATAATTAACATAATACATTAAATTATGGTAAGACACACCTGTTTGCAATATCAAGCAGCAGAACCAGCTGTTCTGTACAGCTAAAAATAACCGGAAGTGGATGAGACCAGAAGCCGTGCACATTAAAATTACAAATGGCCGCATCCACTCTCACGGGAAAAATAAGCACAAAAACTTTAAAGATCACAGTAAAAGTAATATGTGACCTTTTACCACAAAACCAGTCATAAGGGTTTTTGAAATTGAGATGTATACATCATAGGACAATATTTGGCCAAGATACAACTGTTTGAAAATCTGGAATATGAGGGTGCAAAAAAATATAATATTGAGAAAATCGCATGTAAAGTTGTCCAAATGAAGTTCTTCGCAATGCATATTAACAATTAAAAAATTAAGTTTTGATATATTTACGGATATGTAATTTTTAGGTAATTTACCAAATATCTTTATGGAACATGATCTTTACATGATATCCTAAGGATTTTCGGCATTTTTTTATTTTTATTTTGACCCATACAAAGTGTTTTTGGTTATTGCTACAATTTCATATAGGCCTACTCAGCGATGCCAAGTCATAAAAAGAAAATAGTGTCCCTGCATAGGAAGAAAAGCACGCTATAGTCCAGCGAAACGCCCTTGAATGTGTCTGATATGGGCCGCTGTCCTTGGTGCTGACTGGAGACGCTCAGTCAGTGATTGGGCTGCGTGCTCAGACTCTGTCCAGAGTACCAATGATGTCACGTCCACTGTAACTGTAGCCCTATAAACATATTGTAAATCTATCCAAACCAACATGTCTATTACTATATTCTGTAAGAAATTGTACTTTTAAGCGTTTAACATCCACTTTAGGGCGTGTTCACGGAAAAGGTTGGTCAGGGAGCGTCTTAAAAGTACGCATTTGTTTTACATAAAAGTATAGATGTACATTTCGACCGAGTTTATAAACATTTGATGGCTGATAAAACATAAGCAGACCTACTTTTTGTGAATGACTTTATTGTAGACCGAGATAAAACATAACAATCGTTCTTTAAAAGTAATGTTTTAGAACAATTACTAACAGAAAACATTTTTGAAAGTTATTTTATAAATATATCGTAACTGGATTAGCCACCCAAGCATTAGCTATGTGTGACCAGGAAGCTGAAACACAGATAAAGATAAGTATAGCAAGCAGAACCCTCCCACATCGTCGGATCAATGGTCCAGTCAAAACAAGCCTAAGCTTTTTCGCAGCAGCGCGTCGAGTATATAAAGGCAGGTAGAGCGGCTATCCAGCGCTGAGAGAGCCACACACCCTGCACCTATACACTACTTTACCTCACTCTTCTGTTCATCTGCACGCTCACACCCCGTCCGTCCGGATGAGTTATCCGATAGACTCTATAGGAAGCCCCTACCGGAGGATGATGGACACCAGGACGAGCTATTCGAGCCCCTCCAGCGGGTTCCGCTCCCAGACCTGGTCGAGGGCAAGCCCGAGTTCTTCTTCGTACAAGAGGACCTTCAACGTCCCGGTGGCGAGAGCCTACGGCTCAACAGTTCTGAGCTCCACTGACAGCCTTGATTTCACTCAGACCTCCATCCTCAACGGAGACTACAAGCGCTCCAATGAGAAGGAGCAACTCCAGGGACTCAACGACCGCTTTGCCGGCTACATCGACAAAGTGCACTTTCTGGAGCAGCAGAACAAGCAGATCGAGGCGGAGATCCAGGCACTGCGGCAGAAGCAGGTGTCGCAGTCTCAGCTGGGCGAACTTTACGACCAAGAGCTGCAGGAGTTGCGCTCTATGCTGGAGCAGATCCATCACGAGAAGGCGCAGATCCAACTGGACACCGACCACATCGATGAAGACATCCAGCGCCTCAGGGACCGCTTCGACGAGGAAGCCCGCATCAGGGAAGAGACGGAAGCGATCGTCCGTGCCCTGAAGAAGGACATGGGTGACTCAGCACTCGCCAAATCAGAGTTGGAGAAGAAAGTGCAGTCCCTGCAGGACGAGATCGCCTTTATCCGCAACAACCACCAAGAGGAGATCAGCGATCTGTTGGCGCAGGTGCAGGCGTCGCAGATCACCGTGGAGAAGAGGGACTACCAGAAGGCGGATATCACCGATGCGCTGCGGGAGATTCGCTCGCAGCTGGAGGGCCACTCGACGCAAAACCTCCAGCAGGTGGAAGACTGGTTCATGTGCCGCTACGCCAAACTCACGGAGGCCGCCGAGCAAAATAAAAGCGCCATCAAATCCGCACGGGACGAGATCTCAGACTATCGCCGCCAGTTACAGTCCAAAACCATCGAGTTGGAGTCTGTCCGAGGAACCAAAGAGTCTCTGGAGAGGCAGTTGAACGACATAGAGGACCGACACAACAATGACCTTGGCAGCCTTCAGGTACATAATCGCATTTTCTTTAAACAATAAGTATACCACTTGTTTTGCCATTTCAACAAGGGAGCGTATAATGCAAGACTGATCTTCCAAACGCGCATTTTAAAAGTTTGATAAACAAGTATAAAACCGGTACTGCATCTAAAAGTGTGTGCTTTTGTATATTACTGATTGATAATAATTCATAATGCTAGACCACATTGCGGTGAACAATAGTTGCAGCCTTGCTGCAGTTTAACTGTAGTGCATCATCAATCAATCTGGCTTTTAAAATGTCCTGCAGCTATAATCAATAATGAAATCAAGTCACAGTTAAGTTTGCATGGCTGTGTAATGCTATTTCTTCTGAGCTCTCTATGGAAAGCAGAGAAATCCTCCTTCACAAGAGGATTTGCATATGATGCTTCATTACATCATAGATGCAGTGGAGTGGTTTTAGAAAGGGTTAAGGAGAGGCAGACACCCACAATGCAGTCTCTCCCCACTCTTTGCTGAGTCAGAGCAGAGGCAGGGTTCGCTCATTGGCTATGTCCTGGAATCACCTCATACACAGACTGATGCACCTAGTGGTTGCCCTTGAAGGCATACAGTGAATTGTAATTTATTTGACTCTGCTGTGCTGTGAGCAATAAATATAACACATTCTTTGTAGCATGCCAGGAATAAATATATACACAAAATGATTGGCTAGGGAATTCTTCAGCAACAGATTTAATTTGACTAATCTGTCACAATATTGTCTCTGACGCATTAGGAAACCATCCACCAGCTGGAGAATGAACTCAAGAGCACGAAATGGGAGATGGCACGGCATCTGCGTGAATACCAGGACCTCTTGAATGTCAAAATGGCACTAGATATTGAGATTGCTGCATACAGGTAAGATTGGGGTATATTTTGCATATGAGTATGGTGTAAATACCTTTTAATTTTTAATATTATAATATAATTAATTATTTTAAAAAATCAATTATTGTAATTATTAGATTTAATGTGTAAAATTTTTTTTTTTTTAGATATTTTTTATCTGTATTTTGGCAAATTACATAGCCATACATATTTCAGAAAAAATGTTTACATGTAATCTTTACATATCTTTTTTATAATAGCCTTTAATCACAATCGTATCTTCTTCTTCTATGCCTTTATTCCTTATGTAGAAAACTTCTTGAAGGAGAGGAGAGCCACTTTAGCACTTTCCCATACCGTCAGACCGTCACCAAAGGCCCCAAGGTCAAAAGCGAGCCTCCAAAACTTAAAGTGCAACACAAGTTTGTAGAGGAGATCATCGAGGAGACTAGGGTGGTGGATGAGAAGTCTGAGATGGATGAGGCTTTGGCCGAGATGGCAGAAGAGTTGGCCGCTGCTAAGGGAGAAGAAGAAGAAGGGGAAGAGGAGGGAGAGGCTGAGGGTAAGGATGAAGAAGGTGGTGAGGAGGAAGAAGAGAAAGGAGAGGAAGGTGAAGGTGAGGAGGAAGGAGAAGGAGAAGTAGAGGAGGAGGTGGTCGCCTCTACCCAAGCCGAAGTAGCCTCTGAAGCCCCTGCTGAGGAAGAAGAGGAGGGAGAGAAAGAGGGAGGTGAAGAAGCAGCAGCAGAAGAAGAAGAAGAAGAAGCTGGAAAGGGTGATGAAGAGGAAGAGAAAGGAAAGGAGGAAGAGGAGGAAAAGAAAGAGGATGATGCAGAGGAGGAAGCAGAGGAAACCAAATCACCTGAAGCAAAAGCTTCTCCTGAGAGTGAGAAAGCCGAGGAGAAGCAGGCCAGTGGAGGAGAAGAAGAAGCAGAGGAAGAGGGTGATGATAAAGATGAGGGAGATGCAGGTAGCGACAAAGGATCAACTGAAGAAAAAGAACCAGAAGCAAAGGAGCAGCCTAAGAAAGTAGAACCAGAACCGTCAAAGGAAGACAAGAAGGGAAAAGAGGAGAAGGAAGAGCCCAAATCTGAGAAGGAAAAAGCAACTGTGACAGAAACACCCAAACCAAAATCTCCAAAGAAGACAGAGGCTCCAAAAAAGGAAGCCCCCAAGACTGAGAGTCCTAAGAAAGAAGAACCCAAGGCAGAACCACCCAAGAAAGAAGCTCCAAAGTCAGAGCCACCGAAAGAAGATTCCCCAAAGCCAGCAGATGAGAAAGATGCTAAAAAGAGCGAACCAGAAAAAGAGCCTGAAGATAAAAAGAAAGAGGCGACCGTGAACGGAGACATGGCCAAGAAAGAGTCCGATAAGAAGGAGATGATCTCCAACGGAGTGGACGAGAGCCCAACCAAAGATGAAACGAGCCAGAGGGTGGTGATCACCAAGACGGTGGAGACCATCACCACTGACGAAGGTGGAGTCAAACAAGTCACAAAAACTGTTACCGTCACCGAGAAAGGAGATGCGGTGGAGGAATCCATCAAGGAGAAGGTGGTCTCCAAAACCGTGGAGAAGCAGGTTGTGAAGGCCACCGAAGCAGAGTAGACCCCAGCGTCCAGCTATAACCGACCGAAGAGGAACCTTGGAGGAAGCATATCAAGCAATCAACACAAAACTAACATAAAGAAATCATAAAGCTCAACAGATGTATTACATTAACCACACTGAAACAAAAACAAGTATAGAGAGAAGCCATAAGATGCGGCCAGCTAAAAAATGCATGTTGAGTGACAGCTTTAAATGGGTTCTGCTGCATATGCGGTCTGGGACGCCGGGGACTCACTTTCACTTTCGTTCAAACTGCAATACCTGGGGGAGGGGGGCGGTCACTTGAATGTGGCATCTGCATGCCAGCTCAGGGGGGAGCGCACTCCTCGTCTTTTGAGATAGAAAAATAACCACCCTACTGTATGTATGACATTAATATAAAATACTCACAGAGCGGTGGGGAATGACATTTACTTGGAATGTAGAGACATGTGTTCTGACACAGTAGCCTTATAAATATTATCGCGGGGACGCCAACTGAGCCAAAAATGTTTAAAAAAAAAGAAAAAAAAAAGGATGGAGACGATGGTGAAAATAGCCCATGGTCATATACATTCAGTACATAAAGCAACTAAGAAACTCTTAGCCTTAAACATGCTTTTTACCGTTGTCAGTTATGTTTACCTGATGAGTGCATTTGAAAATAAACCCGTCAATGCGCACATACATTCTTGTATGCATAGGATTGACTTGAATTCAACTACTTACCGTTAATGAGGTGCTACCGTTTGCAGTCCCATGTCTTTGTTCATCTGAATGAATTTCTCAGCAGCATTTGCTCAATAAACACCATATTAAAATACACTATATACTTTGTCTTGTCTTTTTTCCTGTGTTTATGTACATTATTTGTTAATGTGGTTTACATACTTGCATACAGCAATTTTAGTTTAAGTTCTGAGTGATTTTCTATGGAAAAATATCTTTAAGTTTACGCTATAAATGACAATCATCAAGTTCAAAAGTGAAGAAGATCATCAAGATAGTAAAAATTATTTACAACCATGGATGAAAGTATCATATAAATGGCTAATTTGTAATTTCTGGGCATTAAATTTGTAAAAATAAATTTTTAAGTGATCAGCTTGGGAGAAGAAAAGCTATTTTTTAACTGTTGGACAGGTCAGGTGACTAAAATCTGACAGCAATGCTGACTTTTTTCATGAAACAGGTAATATATGTTTGTTCAATTTAAAATACGTTTAAAAAACTCGTTATTGATATTCATTACATTTGAGCTCCTTACAAGATCAGAACTTGAAGATCTGCCTACAATTATTTACATTTATGTCCTTTATTTATTAAATGTTTGATCTGTGAAACATCTGCCGAATGCGATTACATGACAGTAATTGCCCATACTAGCAGCTTTATGTGAGAATTTATTGAGGAAATGTTGCTGCATTGCAGGTTGAGAGTGCACCATCGGAGATATATGACACATAACACTCACAAATACACTGCAACATTTATAATGGACTGTTCAAGGCACCAGTATGTTAACTGGCTTTTCATTCCATTAAAACCAACGTGATAAAACTGCATTAATGCAGTGTTTTGCCTTGTTTGTCTATTCAAAAACATTTTTAGAATTATTTATATATTCAGCCCAGGGCATATTTCTTTGATACTGCTACAAAGGATTCATCAAAATATGCACCTCAAGTTTTGTGACTTATTTGTGTAGCACAAGTTGTGAAATTAGAACACAGATATAGAGAAATGTATACAGATTTACTAATGTTTTGGGCGTAGTTTTCAATAGTGCGGTAGTTTGTATTATCTTGTGCTGTATTTAATGTAGCCTACTGTTAATAAGTAAAATACTGAGTGTTTTCGAAGAAAATATCCTGCATTTAACAGACCGTAGTGACAGTAATGTCTTTAACAACATGACCCGGTTCCCATCTGGTTTCTTTGTACTTTTATTTTAGTATTATTTACCTTTTTTTCAGTAAGAGCGGGCGTGGCTATTCGTAAACTTTATAGGTGTGGCTTCCGGTCTCGTCCGCGTCCAGCTGTACAAAACAGTTCGTTTTGCTGCTTGATATTGCAAATTGGTGCATTTTACCATGGTATTTTAATGTAACAAGAAATAACAACGCTATAAATAATTTTAAAGCCTTAAATCTATTCTTTGAATAATTTATAAATTTGTACTTGTTAATGAATATGTGGTTTTCCTTTTGCTGTCCCTATTTTATTATTATTATTTTTTGTACTTGTTTTGGTATATTATTGTATTTGTTTTGATGTAATTAATGTTATTGCCCATGTATGTTCGTTCTAAAAAATGCAATAAAAAAACCCCAAAAGATTAAGGTCAATACTGTCAATTTTATCTCCTGATGTACAGTTGAGGTCGAAAGTTTACATGCACCTTTTAGAATCTGCAAAATGTTAATTGTTTTACCTCAATAAGGGGGATCATACAAAATGCATGCTATTTTATATTTAGCACTGACCTGAATAAGATATTTCGCATAAAAGATGTTCACATATAGTCCACAAGAGAAAATATTAATTGAATATAAAAAAATGACCCAGTTCAAAAGTTTACATACACTTAATTCTTAATACTGTGCTGATACCTGAATGATCCACAGCTTTTTTTTTTAGTTTGTTTGTTTAGTGATAGTTGTTCATGAGTCTCTTGTTTGTCCTGAACAGTTAAACTGCCTGCTGTTCTTCATAAAAATCCTTCAGGTCCCACACATTCTTTGGTTTTTCAGCAGTTTTGTGCATTTGAACCCTTTCTAAGAATGACTGTGTGATTTTGAGGGACTCATATGCAACTATTACAGAAGGTTCAAACGCTCACGGATGCTTCCGAAGAAAAAAACAATACATTAAGGGGTGTAAACTTTTAAACAAAATGAAGATATGTACATTTTCCTATTTTGCCTAAATTTAATATTTTTTCAGTTAGTATTGCCCTTCAAAAAGCTACAGATGATACTTACATGTTTCCCAGAAGACAAAATAAATTAAATTTACCTTGATCTTCAAATTCAAAAAGTTTTACCATTCGGCTCTTAATACATTATTTTCCTTCTGGAGCGTCAGTGAGTGTTTGAACCTTCTGTAATAGTTGCATGAGTTCTTCAGTTGTCCTCAGTGTGAAAAGATGGATCTCAAAATCATACAGTCATTGTTGGAAAAGGTTCAAATACACAGAAATGCTGAAAAACCAAAGAATTTGTGGGACCTGAAGGATTTTACTGAAGAACAGCAGGCAGTTTAACTGTTCAGGACAAACAAGGGACTCACAAAAAACTACACAGTATTAAGAATTAAGCGTATGTAAACTTTTGAACATGGTAATTTTTATAAATTCAACTATTATTTTGTCTTGTGGACTATATGTAAACATATTTTATGTGAAATATATTATTCAGGTCAGTACTAAATAAAAAATAACATGCATTTGGTATGATCCCTCTTATTTTGGTCAAATAATTAACATTTTGCAGATTCTGCAAGGTGTATGTAAACTTTTGATTGTAACTGTATGTGCATGTTTATGTACATGTATGTTTTCTGCAAAGCACTGTTTTAAATGGTTCCATATAAATGAAGTTTTACTTTTTTAGAGGTACCTTTGAAAATGTTTTTTAAAAAAAGTGTACAGATACAACAAACTATTTAATTAAAGATCACATGATAGATGTCTCACTTGCTTTTTCTGTTTATTGAAGTTGTCCCACATTAGGCATTCTGCATCATTTTAGTTTTAATTAAATTCACCACCTTTTTTGTATTACACTTTAAAGTGTTGCAGATTCACACTTTGCATATTTAAGTTTCAAATTTGCTTCAAATTCCTAAAGACATCTATTAAACTAAACAGGCAGAGAACGTAAGGAAACTATTAAAAATTATTCCACCTATAAATAATGTCAACAAAAAAAAACCAACAAATCTTTTTGATCATCAAGAAGCACGTTTTTATTGCACTGGCAGCAAAGTTTCACTTTTAACAATCTATTGCAAGACTGATGCTTCATTCAAAAATATAATCTACTTCACAAGCATACATTCACTCAGATATGCAGATCATCTCAGTAACATCAGACAATCATTACGTTTTAAAAGCTGATAAAGTTGACTGTGGTTTCATCGTATTGCAATTTGCTCTGAGCACCATTGATCAAGGCATATTGATAGTTACAGACTGAAGAAGAACTAGAGAAGCAAGTCAGGCTACTGGTATTTGTGCTGATATAAGATCTGACTCATTACTTCTTCCCCTTGGGTTTCTCAGCCTCCTCCTTTCCCTT
This sequence comes from Garra rufa, assembly GCF_049309525.1. Classification (NCBI taxonomy): domain Eukaryota; kingdom Metazoa; phylum Chordata; class Actinopteri; order Cypriniformes; family Cyprinidae; genus Garra; species Garra rufa. Next base: position 26,712,783 of record NC_133379.1, read on the forward strand.
CTCCTGCTTCACAGCTTCCTTTTTCTCACTCTTGCCTTTGTCGCCTTCGTCTTTTGCCTTGGGCTTTTCTGGCTCTGCCTTTTCCTTAGCTTTGGGTTTCTCTGGCTCTTCCTTTCCTTTACCCTTTGACTCTGGCTCAGGTGCAGGTTCAGCTTTCTCCTTGGCTTTCTCTTTGGCTGGTTCAGGTTTGACTTCCTCTTTGGCTTTCTCAGCCTTGGGCTCAACCTTTTCCTTCTCTACCTTTTCTTTTTCTGGTTTAGTGTCTTCCTCTTTGGCCTTATCAGCACTTGTATCAACTTTCTCCTCACTTTTCTCTGTCTCAGTTTCATCCTCTGCAGCAACTTCCTCCTCCTCACCTTTCTCTCCCTCTTCCTCCTCTCCCTCTTTCTGCTCACTCTCTTCCCCACCTTCCTCTTCCTTTTCTTCAGTCTCCTCTTCCTTGTCTCCTTTTTCTTCTTCTTCCTCTACTGCAGCTGCCTCTTCTTCTGCTCCAGCTTCCTCTCCCTCTGCTTCGGCTTCCTCTGCCTCTTCTCCAGCTTCCTTTTCCTCTTCCTGCTCAGCACCTGTTTAAAACAGTAATTTAGTAATGCACTTCTTGTCAGTATTTAGAATTCTTAATTATAAATTTACCTTCTTCTTCTTCTTTTGTTTCTTCTTCTTCCTCCTTCTCTTCCGCTTCCTCTTCCTTTACTTCCTCTTCTTCCTCTTCTTCTTTCTCTTCATCCTTGCTAGGGCTGGCTGCAGCTTCCTGAGCGTGACTGGATGTGATGGCCTCATCAGCTGAGAGGGATGCACTAACCAGGCGAGATCCAAACAGGTAGGGGGCGCCAGAGCTCAGGGTGGACAGTGAGAACATGGGACGGGAGTAGACAGGACCAAAAGAGTAGCCACCGACCAAACCTCCCACACCCACGTTGAAGCGAGACTCCTCCCCCTCAAGCAACTTCCTACAAAAACAAAAATATTACGTGATGAATGTGAAGCATTGTTATGAATCTAAAAACATAACATTAGTGGTTCTACCTGTAAGCAGCAATCTCAATATCAAGGGCCATCTTGACATTGAGAAGATCCTGGTATTCTTTAAGGTATCTCGCCATTTCACCCTTAGTGGCTCGGAGTTCATCCTCAAGGTCGCTGATTGTATCCTGCAGAAAAAGAATGGATGTCAACATGATGATTCGAGAGCTTCAAAACATGATTCAAAACAGTGGTTACCACTAACCTGCATAGCAGCAATCTCTGAACTCTGCTTGTCTTCCACCTCCCTGAGCTGTTTCTCCAGAGACTCATTCAGCCCCTTGCAGGCCTCGATTTCAAGGACACATCCTTGAAGTTGGCGGCGATATTCTCCCGCTTCATCCTTGGAGTTCCTGACTGCGTCAGTGTGGTGCACCACGGTCTCTGTCAGGTGGCCCATCTTCCCACGGAACCATTCTTCAGCTGATTGGATGTTCTTGGCTGCCAGCTTCTCATACTGGGCTCTGATGTCACGTAGTGCACTGGACAGATCAGGCTTGGCGGCTTCCGCTTCAATGGCGATCTGGGCTCCATATTGAATCTGGGCCTGTAGCTCTGAGATTTCACCCTCGTGGACCTTCTTCAGGAATGTCAGCTCGTTCAACAACAAATCAACCTTTTTCTCCAGCTCCACCTGAGCCAGAGCACCATCGTCGGCCTCCTTGCGGGCCTCCAGAAGCCTACCTTCGGCATCCTCGCGGGCGACCACCTCTTCCTCGTAGCTAGCCTGCAGGCCCCGCAAGGCATTTTCCATACTCTCCCTGTGGCTCAGCGCAGCTTGCCTTTCCATGCGGGCCTCTTCGACGGCGGCTCTCAGAGTGCGGACCTCCTGCTCGTACAGGCCCCTCAGGCGGGATGGCTCCACATGCCTCTGCCTCAGCAGGAGCAGCTCAGCCTCCAGGGCACGGTTCTGCTGCTCTAGTTCATGGACGCGCTCGATGTAACCGGCGAAGCGGTCGTTGAGCTCTTGCAGCTGGGCCTTCTCCTGAGTTCGCACTGTCCGGAATTCGGAGCTTACCTGGGCGGCGTGGCTGATGTCCATGTCCACGGAGCGGCCGGGGCTGCTCAGCAGCAGACCGGCGGAGGTCCGACCGGGGGAGGCATAGTGGAGGCGGGTTGAGGAGAGAGAAGGGGGATGGGTGGAGAACGTGGTGCGAGAGCGACCACGCTGAGACACCCGGGGGCTGCTCTCCACATACCACCGCTTGTAAGAGGACGAGAAGTAGGGGTCAAACCCGATGGCACTCATGGCTCCAAGGACAAGCTGCTCTGTGCCTCAGTACCACAGTCAGCTCGATCAGCCTTCAAGCACTGATCTGCTGCTCCTACTGCAGTCAGTGCAGCTTATATAGGCAGAAAGGAGCTCTGACGCAAGTGATTTTCTAAACTCTGACAATGCAGTATCAATAGCAGAGAGAGAAAGAGAGAGAGAGAGAAACAGTGAGAGCTACGTGCAGCTGAATGTGCAAGTCAAAGAGTATACTATAATCTTAAGAAAATATGAGATATTTGCTCTGAAAGTATCATGAAACAAAATGATAAATTTATACATGTTTAAGCATACGCTCTGCGACTCCCACCAAGGTCATTATTTGCATAACCAGCTAAGAAATTAAACAAATCATGCTTTGCATTGTGCCTTGGCACATTATTTAAACATGTTATTAAATTATGAACCTAATTATGGTGTGTAAATGCCTAAAATATATACATACCACATGCAGTTTCCACTGCAGATACGGTGATGAAAGCTGGAGAAAGAGAGGGAGAGAGGAGGGGGGGGGGGGGGGGGGGGGTGGAAAAGAAGTGAGGAATGGTTACAGCTCTATTTTCAGTGCTTCACCTGAGGAAACACACCATTGCCTCTGCTGGATATGAGAGGTATTACATAATATGAAACATGAACAAAGTTACACAAATGTTCTTCTTTATGCAGACTGAATTTTTTTTTTTATGTGTGTGTGTGTGTGTGTGTGTGTGTGTGTGTGTGTGTGTGTGTGTGTGTGTGTCTAATTTAAAATGTAAACTTTAAAAACTAGAGATAATGAATTTCATAATATTACAAATAATCTAAATACAGGTATTTGTATTGTAAACAGACACTCGTATATAAATGTTGCATAAACATATGTAACCCTGGACCACAAAACCAGTAATAAGGGTACATTTTTTAAATTAAAATTTTATAAATCATCTGAAAGCTGAATATATAAGTTTTTTCATTGATGTATGGTTTGTTAGGATAGGACAATATTTGGCTGATATACAACTATTTGGAAATCTGGAATCTAAAGTCAAAAAAAATTTGAATATTGAGAAAATCGCCTTTAAAGTTGTTCAAATGAAGTTCTTAAAAAAGCATATTACTAATCAAAAATTAAGATTTGATATATTTACTGTATCAGATTTACAAAATATCTTCATGGAACATGATCTTTACTTAATATCCTAATGATTTTTGGCATAAAAGAAAAATCGATAATTTTAACCCATATAATGTATTTTTGACTATTGCTGCAAATATACCCATGCTACCTAAGACTGGTTTTGTGGTCAAGGGTCACATATGTTCATTTCTTTAATTAAAACATTACATGAATAATACTTTATGACATTAAGAAGTTCATTTTAGCTAGCTATTAAAAGATTAACAGAATTCTTAAAGGGATAGTTCACCCAAAAATGAAAATTCTGTCATTAATTACTCATCTTCATCGAAAAACGAATCCAAATATTTTTGATTAAATACTAGAGCTTTTAGACCCTTCTATAGACAGCAAAGCAACTGAAACATTTTATGGCCCAGAAAGGTAGTAAGGGCATCATTAAAATAGTCCATGTGATAGTGGTTCAACCGTAATGTTATGAAGCTCTGAGAACACTGATTGTGCCTGAAGAAAACAGAAATAACTTTATTGAATAATTTCTTCTTGTTGTGGTATTCTCCTACGCACAACAGAAACTGACACGGAAGAGAAGAAACTGCTAAATAAAATTTTCCTTGCACACAAAAAGTATTCTTATAGCTTCATAACATTGTGATAAAACTACTAATGTCACACAGACTATTTTAACAATGTCCTTACTACCTTTCTGGGCCTTGAACATGGTAGTTGTGTTGCTTGTTTATGCAGGGTCAGAAAATTTGGATTTCATCAAAAATATCTTAATTTATGTTCTGAAGATGAATAAAGGTCTTAGGGGTTTGGAACGCCATAAGGGTGAGAATTAATGACAGAATTTTCATTTTTGGGTGACGTATCCCTTTAAATCCTCAGTGACCAACAAAGCCTGGAAACTCCTGCTGTACTATACATCTCTCTCTCAGTATTTACAGATGGCATCTTACCAGCCTCTGTCATCTAAGGCTTACTCTGATCTTTGCACTTTTCTTCCACACTTCTCAGTTTAAAAGTCATGTTGCTATTTTCAATCTGTTTATGACCTCTGCCCTTCGAGCAGTAGATATATATCCGGTCCGCCCTCTTACACATGACACTCAATAGGTCAGTTTAGCTGTCATTCTGAAAGTAATACATTCTGATTGGTTCAAAGCAGAATAGATATGACATTCTTGACGGGCCACATACCAGAATGTTATAAAAAGAGCATAGCACTGGCACGCAGGGCTCACTGTCTGTTACAGAGTGTGTGCACAACAGCAAGGAGGGCTGTGTTTGGCGGGTTTAGTCTGAAAATACTGT
>NC_133379.1:26718006-26922380 GCF_049309525.1 Garra rufa
CTACTGCAATTTACAGATAAGTTAATATGGCACAAATAAAAAAGGCTACAGTAGACTAGTCCCACATAATAGTTGAGGAAAAAAACAAAACAAAAAAAACTGGTGAGTCTGTTTCTAAGGTCTAAATCCTGGCACTGCAATAGCCTACCTTTATCTTCAAGTCATGGCTGTTACCAAAGGTCAGATCAGTATCGCTAGGATTGTTTAAATGTAACAAAAAAATAAAAGATCAGATTTTAGGTAAACAGTTGACAATCAAACAAGAGGGTACAATGATCCTCATTTCCCTTTCTTAACACAACATATTTTAGCTCGCAAAAGGACAGAAAACTGCAGGAGATTGGCAAGAAGGCTCAGGTCACGTTGGAGGCCTCGTTTCACCTTGTCACAGGTACAGATGGCCGATGTGTGGAAAGGACAGAACATTAAGGGCAGACACAAAAACAAAATACTGATTCGCCTGTAACCAGGTGAGGGGGATTAAGAACCGTTTGATTTTGGAGCTGTAAACAGTCAGAAGCCACGCAAATGGTTTGCTTGAGAAATGCGCCACGGCTGAGCCCCAAGGCAGGCAAGCGGAATACCGGTGGTGACTTGACGGGGCGGCCGGCGAGCTGACAGGGTGCTGACAGCGCATGGCCTGGATCATTCGCTCTCGTCTGGGTTTTGGGGGTCCAATATTTTCACATGGGTGAAAGGGAATAAACCTCTCCGGCCATTTACCTCTCCTTCCCACTGACCGCTGATGTTCATCCTAGTCACTTTCACAATGTCACCCACCTACAAGAAAAAAAAAAAAAAACAAGCTGAATTGAAAACCAAATAACGTACAGGTTTTTTAAATCATTTAGGAGAGAGAAAGAATTGAGAGGATGGTATTCGATATTTAGCATGACAGAAAAGTATCACTGACTTATTGAAAAGCACTGTGAAAGCTATGGAAGCCCATTTCCAGAACTGAATAAAATTTTTTTAAAGATAATTGTGACTTTTTTTCTCAGAATCTCATGATACAAACTCACAATTCAGACTTTTTTTCTTTGAATTGTGAGATATAAACTTGCAACTGCTTGTTATAGAGTTTGAATTACGAAATACAAACTTGCAATTGCGAGTTATAAAGTCAGAAGGCACAAATCTGACTTTTTATCTCAGAACTGCATGATATAAACTTACAATTGAGTAAAAAAAACTCTGAACTGCGAGATAAAAACTCGCACTTCTGACTTTTTTCTCAGAAATATGAAATATAAACTCACAATTGTGAGTTATAATGTCTGGTTTTGAGGGAGAGAAAAAGACTGATATATGTACTCAGAATTGAGAGTTTATATCTCACAATTCTGAGAAAAAAGTCAGAACTGTGATTATTTTTTCTGACAATTCTGACTTTTTTTTCTCAGAATTACATGATACAAACTCACAATTCTGACTTTTTTTTCCTTGGCATTGTGAGATATAAACTCGCAATTGCGTGTTATAGTCAGAATCATGAGATACAAACTTGCAAATACGAGTTATAAAGTCAGATTTGTGAGATAAAAACACAATTCTGACTTTTTATCTCTGAATTGCATGATATAAACTCACAATTGTGAGAAATAAAGTCAGAATTGTAAGATAAATACCCTCAATTCTGACTTTTTTCACGCAATTACGAGTTTGCAGCTCGCAATTCTGACTTTTTCTCAGAATTGTAAAATATAAACTCGCAATTGTAAGTTACAAAGTCCAATTTTGAGGGAGAAAAAAAGACTGAGATGTCTTCTGAGATTCTCAGAATTTCTAGTTTATATCTCACAATTCTCAGTTATAAACTCACAATTATAAGTCTCAATTGTGAGTTTATATCCCACAATTTTGACTTTGTAACTCGCAATTGCCAGTTTATATCACACCGTTCTGACTCCATTTCTCAGAATTGCACGTTTATATCTCACGATTCTGACTTTATAACTCACAATTGTGAGTTTATATCTCATAATTCTGAGAAAAAAAGTCAGAATTGGGAGTTTGTATCTCACAATTCTGAGAAAAAAAAGTCAGAATTGGGAGATGTAAACTAGCAACTGTGAGAAAAAAAAAGCGTGAGATAAAAAGTTGCAACTACCTTTTTTTATTCAGTGGTGGAAACTGGCTTCCATAGAAAGCTCTGACATTTCATCAAACCCTAATCTATAAAATTCAGAGAAAGCCTGGGGAAAAGATTATGTCCTACCCACCAGAAATCAGATCTGGGGAACAAAATATCTTCGCATAAACCAGTACAGAGTTTACACCAATTAAAACTGATTCAAATACCACTCTTATCTAAAATCATTATTAAAGCATGTTGAGTATTATAAAACCATTCTAAAATTATCTTTTGACACCAATTTTGCATATTAACCAACATGCTTCATTTGCACAAAAGGCTTTAAATAGCTGTTCTAAATCAGATCATTTTGCTTTAGGCCATAACAAACTGTGTCATAATCCTTGCTTCCATATACAAGCTGCACTCATATGTGAAACGCAGCAGACAGATGGAAAAAATAGGGCTAAATTACACGTAAATCTGCCTCCATGAGTTTCTCCACCTTTTTCCTGCACCTACCTGAACAACTGACACATTCTCAGGCTGACTAAGACATAGCTTATGTAATGTTTTCTACAAATGGACAAGGCCTTGCATGTAGAAACGAATAGAGGAGTGCTGGAACTTGCCAGGTGCGATGGAATTTCATTCTAGACACTGAACAAACCAACCAACAATAAATTCTACACTGAATTGGACACAAAGCCTCCCTCTTAAAAAAGATCAGTAACTCAGGAGAGAGTCTCTGTGCGGCAGTCCCATGCAAACTGCAAACCATGAAAAGTAAAAGCAAATGAAAATGATCTAACGCATTAAAAACCCAAAAGTCAGTGTGCATAGGAACAAACACTTCGGATATTAAGCTTTATTTTATCATAAAGCATTTTTCACAAACAGGCCTGTCTAAGGAAAGTCCCTCAAAAACATAGAACTAAGCTGACAAGTGTGTCATCAAGAGAAAATATTGGTCATTTCACATTTCCATGCTATCAGCACCATTTGACCAAAAGTAAAGAAGGGTAAAATCCCTTTAAACGTCTTATAATCTTATAAGCCATAAAGAAATAGCTTTATTAGGTGTCTTTAGCATCTTGTATTGCTATAAATCAACCGATAGATTAGCCAGCAAAAATCCATGCTTGCTGAATAACCTTTGGTAGTTACTAAACTGAACAAAATAAATGGAAGTATAGGTTTTAGTCAGCTCCTAATTAATAAAACTTGCAGATTCACCTCTGCTGGTGCCAAATGCAAATTTTGCTTTAGGGACATCCATTATTTAGCCTACCTCCAGTGCTAAGGCAGTCTTGTCATATGCGCACGGCACTCGTTTCTGGATCGCCTTCGCCATTACTGGCCCGTTTTGCACGGAAGGCAGCGGATTGATGACAGCGCCAGGTGTGATGGGTGGAATGGGCGATGGAGTCTGAGGCTGAGCGTAGGCGTGTGCCGGCTCAGGGATGCCGTAGCTGTTGGAGTTGCGTGAACCGTGGCCGGGCTGACCGGGATGAGGCGAAGGCCTCACCAATTTTTCTACGTAGGGAACGGGAATCATGCCTACTCTGCCTTCTTTGTTCTTGGCACTCCACCACTGCTCCTCAGGCTTGTCTAGAATAATTAGGATTTCACCTTTCTTGAAAGGAAGGTCTTCAGCATCGCTACCAGTGAAGTCATAAAGAGTCCGCACATACTCCTGGTTCTCATCTCCGAGTCCCCCGGATGGCTGAATAGGACCACTGGGCAGAGGGGTACTGGGGTACCTGTTGAAAGAGTTTTTAAGAATTGAATCAACAACAAAATGCACATTTTCAACATAGGGGAAATGCTTAAATCCACTTCTTACTAGGCGGTTATTCTTTTGTAATATTCAATCCACTACTGAATGTGCACTTTCACATGTATAGTTAACTTCCTGGTATCTTGAACAGGAATGACTGAATTTGTTTTTATTGCACGGCTCAATGAGAACATGTTAAAACACAGGAAGGAAATACAAGGGGAATTACAGATATATTTAACTGACCACTTTTATCTTGATGATAATATGAGGATATAAATTAATGTGATGAACAAGCAGCAAAGCAATGGCAAGCTGTTTTAACAATGATTCATTTAAACTAGTAACACATATTTTATGTTAGTAGCATTTTATAACCACTAGTATGTACCTTTTCCAATTTACTATCAGCATATTAGCTTGCCAAGATTTCCGATGAAGCCGATTTTGGATGCAAATGCAAAATTGTAATCAATAGTTTTGCATTTTGTCAATAACTGAATACATGGTTTTAACTAACCACTTGACTTGTATCAACATAAATGTGTAGTACTGTATTACCTGGACCACAAAACCACTCGTAAGTTGCACAGGAATATTTGTAGCAATAGCCATAAATACACTGTATGGTCAAAATTACCAATTAAATCATTAGGATATTAAATAAAGATCATGTTCCATAAACATATTTTATAAATTTCCCACAATAAATATCAAAACCTAATTTTTAATTAGTAATATACATTGCTGAGAACTTCATCTGGGCAACTTGAAAGACAATATTCTTAATAATTTTTGCACCCTCAGATTCCAGATTTTTAAAGTTGTGTTAAAGTTTTTGAGTTGTATCTCAGGCAAATATTGTCCTATCCTAACAAACCATACATCAACGGAAAGCTTATGTATTTATATAATGTTTAAACTGTGGTCCTAGCAATTGTTACTAGCAATATTCTTATCTTGCTAGTTACAACTGCTTTTTACTTATATTTAATAATTCAAAAATTGGTCATTCACCATTATTTAAAAAAAAAAATACCTTGTAGTTGTAACAATCTGAATACACTAGTGATAAGTAACTTTGTTACTAGTTACTGAAACATAATTACCAGCACCTACTTGTCAGTACTGACACAGTGCCTAGTTGCAACTAGTATTACAAATCGGTACAAGTATCTAATAAATATTGACTAGTGCAATTGAGACATACTAAACTATTAGTATATGTAAAAAAAAAAACAGAACTGGTAACATAAAATACAGTCAAAACAAAAATGATTCAGACACCAGATATAATTTTTGCAGGGCACTATAGTTCATTTATGTAAGTGAAGATAGCGAAATAAACTGACATATTACACCCAAAAATTCTTCATACAGTGGACTCCTGTAAAATTTACAAAACTTTGGGACCAAAAATTATTCCTACACTTTGTCCTGACCATGTTTTGTTTAAGTGCTTTTTATTTAATTGTTAATGCAACCTTTCTACACCACAGACTGAACAAAATTAGGCATTGCTTTTGGTAACTGATCAACAAAGTATTGATAGTTGTGTAAATAATGTCATACTAACAGTTGTCTGAATTTTTTGGTTGATTGTAATCCATTACATACCTTCCTATCAAAGTTATCTAACATTATCAAGATCCATTTTTTCTGACACAGTTTAACTCTTGAGTTCTTGTCATACTTTATTACCATTTTCTAAACTATAGCGAATAAACTGTAATAATGCGAGAAGTGCTGAAGGTGTCTGAATAAACTTTGGTTTTACTGTGGATCCTATTGAGTTTTAATGAATTAATGTTTAAACGGCTTGCCATAGCTAACCAGGGGAGGGAAATGTACATTAGTGCGAAGAGGGGTGGATGATGTGATGGTGTCAAAACGAAATGAAGCTCTTACCTTGGTGCTGGCTCTATCAGGGTGGTCGTATCCAGATAATGTATTTTATAGAACTCCAAAAGGCCAGGTAGATTATCAAACTCTTGGTCGCCTATCTTAAATCTCTTGTTTGGCAAAGAGTTGATGATATAGTGAGAAACTTTGGAGTTTTCTGACACTGACAGTACATAGTCACCAGGGCAGGTGGACGAATCTCGCACCAAAAACATCCCGTGTCTCTGTCCCTGTAGCCTATTCTGCGCCTCCTGTCTCGAAACCGGCCCGAAATACCAGCTGGCTCGGTCCGAGGAGTCGAACCGTGCAGACGACATGTTTGCTCAAAATACAACTGTGGCTGATGCACTCGAAAAATAAAACAGAAAAGGGCAATAAATTAAAACAACAAACGCCTATTCTTACAAGCGACAACACACTTTTTGATCCAACAGTCCTACTGAACCGCAACCTGACGTTTGACCAGACAGGCTGCGACTGGCGTCAACCAACTTTGATGCATAGCTAAATTTCCATCAACACAAGAATCACGGCGGGCTTAGAACAGGTTTAAACAACCCCAAAAGTTCACATCGAACCCAAAAAACGCCTATTTAGAATTAAAGTTCCCCTTTCCGCTCTCTCTTCCGTGAAAGTAGCTGCAGCTTATGAGACAATATAACGCGTTAGCCAGCTAGCCGTCTTCAGTCACCGTCCGCTCAGGATGAGGCAAACAACGCCATAATACGTTAATAAATCGCTCTGCATGACGATTCAAGGCGACATATGTCAGTCGCCTCCAACAACGAGTCCTTCTCCGTGTATTACGCCAAAACACAGAAGAGTTTTGTCTCTTATTTAGACTCCCAGCAGACTTCGAAGGCTGTAACAAAAATGGCGGCCCGCAACACGTCTTCACACACAACGAATTCTGAATAATCTCGCAACAGAAAGTTTCCCTCCTTGCGCGGCGCTCCCCTCTATGAGGCACGAAACTGCCACGCGATAAGACGACTGAGAGGATTTTTTAAAATTTCTGTTTGTTGTTTTCCGATCCTTCCCAGGATTGGTGTAAAAGCTGCTTCAGCTCCCCACACCGTCCGAGAAATGGCGTCTGGAGGGCGGATCTGCGCGCGCTCCCGGTCTGTCTGATCACCGAGGAAGAGGTCTCTGCAGAGCAAACGTGGGCGTTTCTGAATTTTGTGGGTGTTTTCAAACTGCTGGGTGTTTCTAAATCATGATATCGAAATGATTCCCTTTACCTAACCCCACCCCTAAACCTACCGTCACTATGACGTCAGCCAATCAGGTACCATGGTCTAAAAACGCCCCGATCTAGTAACTCCCATTACTTTCCTGCAGAGACCTATACTTGTGATCACCCGTCACGAACGCCTGGGGCGGCTGTTACTTAAAAGGAAGAATAAAAAGAGTGAAGTGCAGAGGCGCGGCATTTCAAATGCCCTGAACCGCGGATAATGAGGAGTATAAGTCACTGACTAGGAGATTGCATAGCCTAGTGTCAATAATAGTTTAAAAGTCGTAATGTACTAGTTGTGGATGGCCCACATCTTAACTGGAGACCTGTTGTTGACATAGCAATTGAGTTGTAAAAATGCTTTCTCTAAGCCTACTTTAAAGCATCCACCTTTTTCTTCTTCATGAGAGTGGGCGCGGTCATTAGTAAACTATATGGGTCTGGCTTCCGGTCTCATCAGAGTCCATCAATTTTTAGCTGTACAAAACAGCTGGTTTTGCTGCTTGATATTGCAAACTCATGTCTTACCATATTATTTTAATATATTATCTTAGTTATGAACACTGGTTTGTAGTGCAAACAGTTTTACTGTTTACTGCATGTTGTTATTTCTCATTATTTCCCTATAGAGGCTAATGCACCAGAAGTCTCACCGCATTACTTCCACATTGAAAAAAAAAGGTAGGCATAGGTTTTGGCATAGAAGAGGTCTTTGTATGCTTAGTACATCCTGCAAGTTTCTGACACTTGATTACACTGAATGCGAGTGTCATGTCACGTCAAAAGCAAATATAAATAGCTGCAAGAAGCAAGAAAGCATCAGAACAACTACAACAATGAGAAACTGAGTGCCAATTTAAAATAATTTTAGTCAAAATGGCTGAAAAATCATAAATACAACCACTAGTAATATGATTTAATGGGTCATCACTTTTGACCAATAGGTGGCCCTGTTATCAAAGTGATGTGATCTATCAAAATGATTTTGTTTATTAACATGAAATCCATAACTTTTTGTCAACATAGTCTGAAGATGATCTGACTTGATTTCGTTGAAAATAGGATCAGCGGTCAAGGAGGAGTTTCGAAAATGTAGGTTTTGAACATAAATCAAAATGGCGGACAGGAAGGTAAGACGACTTTGGCATAATTTATGTTGGTGGCATGACTCAAGGAATATTTTAAGACAAAATGCTAATGCAGTTACAAAAGACGAATGCAATCAAGTTATTAGCATTTTGGAAATTTCATTATTAATGCTTAATGAAGGGTTTATCACTTTTGACCAATAGGTGGCGGTGTTACTGTGGCGTGGTCAGTGTGGGGTGACAATGGCACACACAAAGTTTGCTGTCAATATGTCAAAAGCTTGGCAAATACACCCTCAGACGCAGTTTGGCATGATTCCAGGAATTTCATTAATGTGTTAAACGATAACCGTTACGTATATTGGCACGAAATCTAAAACTTTTTGCCTACATGGTCCAAAGATGAGTAAAATTTGGTGAAAATTGGACCAACAGTCTAGGAGGAGTTCAAAAAATAGGTTTTCAGCTTAAATCAAAATGACGGACAGGAGGTTTGGCTGAGTACGGCAAAATTGGTATCTATGTTCTCAGCATCACCCAAGGAATATAATATTATATTATAGGAGATGTTAAGAGGAAGAAGCGGAATAATACAGAATGCCAACGGATGCAAAAAGTGCCTAAGCACCTTTGGTGTTTACAATCACTGCCGCTATTTTGAATACACTGGATACAGCATACAGATGAGTGTTCGCTATCTGACAGTCCACACCCTTAAGTCTGTCGTCAATAGGAGAAATGGAATGAAAGAACGTTCGCTTTGACGTGTTTGGTTTAAAAACAGCTTGTTTGTGTCTTTGTGCAGATATCAGAAGTATCCCAGCAAAAGGAACAAGCAGGTAGTTTATTTTTCAGTGGCATCCCAGAGGATTGTTAAGAGCATTTTGTTTTGTAAACTAGGCACAGCTTCATGTAGAGTTCACAAAGAAATTTGTTTAAAGATGAAGCGATACTAGATCTGACTAGTAAATGGTTGCGAAATGCTTTGTCTGGAAATTACAGTTTTATTTTGATCATGTTGTCAAAACACTCACATGCAATAGTGAGAGGACGGGGCATTGATACTGTTTCTTATGCATTGACTTTAGCCAATCATAACAGTGGCAGATTACTGACAAGCCTTAAAGGACCCACCCCTTAAAACAGCTTGTTTTAGAATGAGGGTGGAAAATAGGCCTAATCATTTTTCCACATATTTATTTTAAATTTTTTTTTGGTGCAAACTTTATTACCATTATGAGTAAACCTCAAGGAACATATTAAAGCCCCACTAAGTAACTTTTTTTTTACCTTAAAATAATGTTTCCGAACTCATGTCAGTGGTTCATCAACTCATAACAGGGTGAAACGGCACTTTCGTATTCGCTTTGCGACCCTCTATCAGCCTTAATAGCACTATGTAAGTTTGGGTCGTCGGGTCGCGGTTTTGTAGTTCAAATGATACTACAAATGCGACTTGCTTTACGGCAGGCTTCACAAAAGGTTTACATACTTTTATAAAGTCATACAACATACTCTACCTTGTCACTGGACATCGTTATTTCCAAAGCCGGTCCTGGATAGCCTCCAAACAAATAACGTGCATGTGACACGACGGTAGGCTAAATTATTTACGACAGCGGTAATGGACAATTCCGCTTCTAACCTGTAGAGGGAGCATTGAGGGAAAAGTTACTTAGTGTTGCTTTAAAATAATTAAAAAAAATAATAATGTCATGACCCCTTTAAGTAGCATGTAGTCAAAAGCAAGCTTATGTTTAAATGTACTTTTATGAAAATGAAATCTTTCCTTGAATCAGTGCTGCAACAAATTGATTTGACATCAAAAACAGAAACCTTCTAACTCTCCTGCAAGGTGGAAATGAATCTGAATGGACACAGAAAGTCTTTTGCTCAAGTACACACACACAAACACTAAGTATACAAAAAGTAGGTCAGATGGTCTAGTCATAAAGCTTTTATGAACTGTTGCTTGCCAGAAGCCAAAAATGCCTTAAAACTATAGCGAACCTGCTGGTTAAGGCTCTACAAAACTGTATGCTAGCTTTTTCATGAATGAACACAAATTTCTAAATACTTCACACACACCCTGAATCTCAGTGCATCCTCAAATTCCTTTTAAACTAGAGGATACTGAATCATCAGTCACATTCTGAAAGTGTTACACTGCTTTATTACTTCACATCCTTTACAAATATGTGCTCATTGTTCAGACAAGAACAAACATCAATGAAAAAAACGAAATGTTTTTTTAGTTGATTGATATTATTGATATTACTGATCTATTCTTTTAAAGTTACAGTCACTTAAAGTGGCAGCACTTTGTAAAGATATGATTATAAGAATGTGGTTTGTCACAAAACTTGTTTGTGAATTTTAAAGTACACATGTCAACCAAAGTTACAGGGCCCTGATGCAACAAGTTGTAACTGACATGCTACAATCATTTTGTTAGTAAGGACTTAAATAGTTAGTTGCCTGTCATCAACATTGAGTATTACTGATCCTGGCCACTAAATGAAAAAAGAATAATTATTACAAGACTACAGTACTACAGTAAGTAAAAATACAGTGAACTTTGGGCAAGAAGCCAACTTTAAAACAATGTGTGAAAAATGCGGAAGGAAGTTTATCATTTGACATGTCACCCATGGCTTGTCTGCTTAATAACCACACCCCAAGAGCTAACACATATCTGAAAACGAAAATAAAAGTCAGTAATTCAGTGATGAACTATCTTGTTAATAAACTGTACCACTACTGAATTCACGTCAGAGTTGTTAGCTAAAACTAAGACTAAATTACTTGTTACTTGAATATATAATATATAATGAAATTAAAAAAATGTCAAACAAGTTTAAACACTTAAACTTGTTTTATTAGTTATGAAGGCAACATTTATTTTTGAAGTTTTAGAACGTCCTAAAATAAAAAAAAAACTGACATAAAAACACAACAAAATAATTAAAATTCTCACTAAAATGAAAATGAAAAGGAACATACAAAGATAAAAAACAAAACAAAATACTACTAATAAAACTATAATATATCAGCGATACTAAATGAATAGAGATTCATTTCCGCGAATCGGTTCTTTCGAACAGTTTATTTCAAAGAACCGTTCCATGGAAATCATGCCACCCATAAACCGTTTTTAAAGTGTGTTTATTGACATTTTTATGTAATAGTTCACATTGTTGCAGCTACTTCAGATAAATAAAGCATTTTGAACCTACATAATTTGCATTTACATAAAAACTTGAATTAATTTATATATCTACCTAAAATAAAAGCGTCTGGTAAATGTCTAAATGTAAATGTAATGTAAATATAAAATGCGTTTGAACAGTTTAATAAAATACAGTTTTTACTGTGTGTTTGATAAACCTAATAAACAATTAAACAGAAAAATATATATATTTCCAGCAATATTTGTAACATTTCTGCTTAGGCAAATTCAGTTAATTCAGCGAATTGTTCAGACGCTTTGTGAGCGGTTTCAATTGAATCATTTTTTTTTTTTTTGCAGCTAACGTTACCTCAGATAAATAAAGTATTTTGAACCTATATAATATTCATTTACATAACAAAAACTTAAATTCATTTATATATCTATTCTCCTTAAAAAAGCTTTTGCACTGTTTAATAAAATACTGTTTTATAACCTATTAAACAATTAAGCAGAAAAAATATATTTGTAGTTGTAATATTTTTTTGCTATTAGTGAATTGACTCGAGAGTCGCTCGGAATAATTCAGTCCGTTCAGCGAATCGTTTAGACGAGATCTCATTTTGCAAGCGGCTTCATTTGATTCATTGAAAAGATTCGACTCAGCACGGTGATACATCCGCGAATCGGACATCGCTAACTCAAACTAGAAACAGCTTGTTTAACGTTGTTTGGCATTATCAGTTATGGAGGTCACCGGTCCTGATAGTGATTGGAGAAGTCCAGCCTTTCGACAGAAAGTAGTGGCTCAAATGTGAGTATACAAATATTTTTTCTATATTTTATACTGGCGCATTCTGGAAATAACAGAGTGGAGCTAGCTTGTTAGCTGCTAACTAGCGGATGCTCGGATCAGCAAGTCTGTTAACACGGTCGAAATCTTCAATGATAGGCTGTTTGTGTTTTTATACGTAGTATTTATCTAATCACGGCAATATGGTTATTAAATGAGAAGACGTATTTTCAGCTTGTTTTGAGCTTGTTTAGCTATGCGGCTAGCTAATATAAAGTTAGCCTCATTAAAAATCTACAAGCGAAACAGTCTGCAGATATAAATATTGTTTATTACTTAATGCTCATTTCGCACTTTTAAATAACAAATATCCACTTATTTTGTAGTTGAGCGTATCGCAAAGTGTTTTGAATGGACTTTTCTAATATTTTTAAAAGGAACTTAAGATTCCACAAAAATGTGGAAAAATTGTGGTGACTGTAAACACAGCGTTTTTATATTAAAGAGATTAAAGAGAAGTTCTGTCATATATTCATCTTGCACTTGCTCCAAACCTGTGTGAGGTTTTTTCTTCTTCTGCTAAACACAAAAGAAGATATTTTGAAGAATGTTGGTTGCCAAACAGTTGACTTCCATAGTATTCTATTCATTAAAGCTATTTATTCCCGTACTGTAGAAGTCAATAGCTACCGTCAAATGCTTAGTTACCAACATTCTTTAAAATATCTTCTGTTATGTTCAGCTGCTGAAAGAAATATATACAGGTTTGGAACAACTAGAGGGTGAGTAAACGATGACTAGATCTTAATTTTTGATTATTTCATTGCAAAATATTACATTCATAAATGCAGCTTAACCCCTTAACTGTCACCCCCATTTTTTAAAATAGGCATGAAAGTGCACTATCCAAACTTCAATTGTTGTAATTCATGAACACTTTGGAATACAGATCTAAGGTTGGTCTCTTTTTAAAGAAGACAATCGGCAGATTATTGCAGAAGTGGAATTTTTTCAAAAAAATAAAGTATCAACAAATTATAGAAGTTTAAATTTACTGTAAACAAAATGCACTGTACAATTTTTATTATATTTTATATAAAATACATATTTTACATAACAGGTTTTATCCTAAATTTGATATCAAATTGAAGCCTCACATCTAAATAAGTTATGTTCCAAATTTGAAGTTGATATGAAAAAAATTAAGGTCCCTGTCAAAGTTTGTTAAGGGCGTTATACCACAAACAGCCACCGGGTGCCCTCCAAATGCCATTTATATTTTTTCTGTCACAAAAGTCTAAATTTTTCTGAAAATTTTTATTCAATCACAAAATAACCACCAAATATGCAATTCTGAGACACAGACCTTTCCAATGATATGTTTTTTGTCAAGATTGTAAAAAGTTGTGATTCTAAAAGACCGTAATGCATTTTGTAATATGACACCGCTAAGGGGGAGGAGACCGCCAAATGATTTTAAAGTAACATTTCCATGGTAACGCAATGTCCAATTTCAAAATGGTTTTCACTGGATGATTCTTCAGCTTCTAAGCTTTCAAATGATATATAATTTATGATGGTTACTAAAAAATTTGATAGAGAAAAAGGACAACGAAAAAAAGAGCGCCAAGCGTCCCACAGGTGGGACGGTGACAGTTAAGGGGTTAAGATGTTAATATATGTTGGAATTCTTTGAAAAACTGAATAATAAATAAATGGAAAACAGTTCCTTTAATAGTGCGCATGTTCCCAATATTTCTTAGATGATTGATAGTCAGTAAACAATAGATAAAACTTCTTGTTTCTCATGCATCACTTTTGAAATTAATCAGACTTCTTCTTTATTAAATTGCAGAGATGAAGCCATGAGAAAAGCAGGAACTGCTCACACAAAGTCCAGTACTGACATGGAAAGCCATGTTTTTATCAAGGCAAAGACCAGAGTAAGTATTACTTTTAAGTGTATGCCACAGTCCAACAGAACAGATTTTACCTATGTGTTTGTTAAAAGTGCAGTAAACCAAAAAAAACGTTTTTTTTTTTTTAACAGGAGGAGTATTTGTCTTTAGTTGCGAGACTGATAATTCACTTTAGAGACATTCGTAAGTAGCCAATTCTCTGTTTTCATCTTTAATTTTTTTGTCTTATTGCTGTGATGTTTGTAAATGTACTATGTATTGATCAGTTTGTTTTTCATTGCAGATAAAAAGTCACAAGGTGGGCCTGGTAAATTTAAAGAGCTATTTATGATCTTATCTCTACTATTAAACTGTAAGAATTAATTTTCTGCCCAATTTCATTGTGTTACTGTTTATATTTAGACCCCATGAATGCCCTGCAGAATTTACCAGGAGTGGGTGGAGGTGGTCCTGGAGTTATCGGCATTGGACCACGACCCCCTGGTGCACAAATGGGTGCTATGGGGTCAATGGGGCAAATGCAAATGGGTCAACATGCCATGCAGGGAGTAGCGGGAGGCCAGCAGGCTGGTAAGCTCAGTCGATTGTGAGACTGCGAGACTGTGTGGTTTAATAATCTTAGTTTTAATTCTCATACATTGCCTGTAATGCAATATCAACCTCAGCAGGTGCTCCTGGGCAGATGCCGATGATGCAGCAGCAGCAGCAACAGCAGCAGTCCATTCAGTTTCAACAGTTCCAGTCGCAGCAACAGGCACCCATGCAGCCTCAGCAGCCAGCAACTATGCAGCAGAATGCCATGCAGTTCCAACAGATAAGGCAGCATCATCAGAATCAACAAATGCAGCATCAAAATCAGCAACAGCAGCAGGCGCAGACTCAGCAGCAACAACAGAACCAGGTAATGGAGAGATTCATGTTTGCTCCACTTACAGGGATTCTGTCATTATTTACTCACCCTCATGTTGTTCCAAACCCATAAGACAGCTGTTCATTTTCGAAACACAAATTAAGTCATTTTTGATGAAATCCAAGAGCTTTCTGACCCTGCATAGACAGAAATGTGACACGTTCAAGGCCTAGAAAGGTAGTAAGGACATTGTTAAAAAGGTCCATGTGACATCAGTGGTTCAATCTTAATTTTATGAAGTAACGAGAATACTTTTTGTGTGCAAAGAAAACAAAAATAACTTTATTCATCAATTTCTTCTTTTCACATGAGTGCCATGAAGCGTATGTGTGGTGCTGCTGACACAGAGGAGAGGAAATTGTTAAATAAAGTAAAAATTTTAGTTTTCTTTGCACACAAAAAGTATTTTTGTAGCTTCATAAAATTAAGGTTGAAACACTGATGTCACAGACTGTTTTATTGATGTCCTTACTACCTTCTTGGGCATTGAACATGTCAGTTGCATTGCTGTCTATGCAGTGTCAGAAAGCTGTCGAATTTTGTAAAAACAAAAAAATAAATAATTTGTGTTCAAAAGAAGAGTCTTAAGGACTGGGTTGACAATATTGATCAAACTGTTTGAATTGTTCTAAATTTTGCTAAACTGATTTTCAGATGAGCTGTCATTTTAAGTCAATACTCAAAATGTATAAAAACATTTAAATTGCACATAAGGCAGTACATAAAATTTTTAATGATAAAATTACATTTCTACTTCAGTTCGTTGTTGAAATATAAGGGCTATTCTACAGAATTGTTGCAAACCCCTGTTCCACAAACAAAAAACGTGTGGAAAAAGTATTGTTTACTAAGATCCTATTATTATCTATTGAAACCCACAATAATATTTAAAATATTAGTAAGCTTAATAAATAAAATCATCATTTATTGGGTACTTTCAATTGGGAGGTGGCTGTCCCGAACCCTAACCCCTAAATTTCAACCTAAAATAATTTCCATTGCTGTTTTTAAAAGTGCCTTTTTGATTCTTTTAATAAGTGAAGTTCAAAAAATTATTTTAGATTTTCTTTGTAAATTCTGAAACGTAATGCAGCATTTTTCATGTCACTACCAAAACAGTGTATGTTTTAGTAAATTTTTCTGCAATTAAGCTCCTCGAGCTAGGTTCAAAGTATCTCTAATTGTCACTACTGAAACAGTCATTTCCAAAACATTTGGTGGTGTTGCGGTAGTGACATCTTTGTTTTTTGGGGTGTTATCCCATAAAATTGTCACGACTGAAACAGTCACGACTAGGGATGCACGATATGAAAAATTCTAACCGATACCGATAGCCGATAATTAAGTCCTTCTTTTGGCCGATGCCGATACCGATACAAATAACCAATACATTCATATTTTTATATGATAATTTTGTGCACACAGGAGAATACAAAATCTAAGATAAACTAATGAAATTTATATTATATATCTGGGTCTAACAATCATAGCAAACAGTCCTGACTCTTCAAAAATGTTTTTAATTTTTTGTGTAAGGCACCGCAATTCTAAATAAAATAAAATGCTTTGACATTTTGTCAACCTGGAAAAAATGAAAAGTGCATCATGGAGTAAAGTCAGATGTCCAAATGTTTGTGGTAAAGCTTACATGTAGTCCATTCTTATTGATCATATTATGAATGTGTGCAGCAGCCAAATCGTACAAGGCGGGGAATAAAACATCAGAATCGAGATAAAAACATCTCAACTCTTCAGAATGCTACAAGCGCAACGCAGGTCATGTGACATGAACCAACCAATCAGCTTCATCCTTTCCCTTAATAACACTGAAAGCACTGGCAAGGTGGAGAAACAGCTTATCAAAGCTGTACAGGAATAAACATTTTTAAATAAATTTGCTACTGCAAGCGATTTTTAATGCTGAAAATCCATTTATTCTTTGCTGAAACTACCACGTCTTTATGGAGAGCGCATGTCATGGCTGCTTAGCAACGGCAGACGCCACTGGAGCTCAAACTACAGAGCGGTTTGGCAAAGACTTTGGGTTTGGAAAGAAAGAGAAGGCGGCGCTTCAGCGTTTTCCACGCGTTTTTAGGCGCGACATGTGAACGGCCCCTAAACCAGATTCACCGCGATGCCGACCGCTGAAGTGAGATATAAGATTGTTAAAACTTGACGGCTTTTTACCTCCTCTCGGAATCCTTGCTAAACATGTGTTGCAAATAGCAGTAGCATTGTCCTTCTCTGCCACCGCGAAAAACTTCCAGACCTGCGAAGGCGATGATGACCACACAGATGATGATGTATTAAACACGTCAAAGGCCGAGAGTCACTGCAGTTTACAGCTGCAGCACTTGCACTCGGAAAGCAGATGAATCTCAGATAAACCAGACTGATTGATTGATTTTACCAGCAAGAGTACTTTATCAGATCGGGTTTCATTTATTTATCGGAGCAATAAAAATGACGTAATTTTTACCCATATCGGTCGATAATTTATCTGTCCGATAAATATCGTGCATCCCTAGTCACGACTAAAACATGTCATCATTGTTTCAGTTGTGACAAAAGGGAACACATAGTCCTTTATTTGGGGGTAAAAAAACAAAACAAAATTTTACTACAGTTATGCAAGTTTTTTTGTGTTTTAGTAGTGTTTTAGTTTGCAAGTAAAAATTCTATAATGTGACCAAAACAGTCACTAATGACACTGTGTTGTCACTACCGAAACATGGGATGTTTTGTCAAAAATAAAGTATACTAAATTGTTAACTAAATGTTATGATAGTGTTAGGTTCAATGTATATTCAAACTAATTAATCTTTAACTTGGACATCAACATGATCAACTTCATCGTTATTGATTTACCTCTGAAATAAAAAATAAAAAATGTACAATGTAGATGCAAGTAAAATGTTAGTAGGTCAATATAACCCTTCTAATTAAGTATCATTACTGTGTTTCAGTAGTGACAAATTTGGGGATTGGACAAATATTCTACATTCAATTAACTGCACAATTACTAGAAATGTGTAAGTTGTATATTATACATCTTTTTAAGACTTTTCCAACTCTGTAGAATGGCCCATAAACATTTGAACAGTAGCTAACTTGTCTAATGTATGTTTAAATAGCATCACTAGCTGGTTAACTAAAACTTGTTCAATTTAATGTTTTTATACAACTCTGTTTTGAGTATTGATGATTATAACTAAATATAAATAGCAATTGGGTTATGTGCAACAAACTTCCATATTCTGTAAAACAGGATGTTCAACATATACCCCACTGATTTTGGAAACTTGTTAGTTTTAACCTTTTAAAATTATAGTAATGTACCAAATGACACGATACCCTGTATAGTTTACAGTATTAGTAGAAAGATCGGAATTGAATTAAGAATTTGTGAATTGGAGTTCTTTTAGTGATGTTTAATTTCTCATTGAGGATTTATTGTTTTAATGGCTTTGACTCCAGTTGCATCAAACAAGACTGCAGCAGCAGCAGTTAGCACAAATGCAGCAACTGCAACAACAACACCACCAACAACAACAACAGCAGCAGCAGCAACTGCACCAACAACAGGTCCATGCTCAAGCTCAAGCGCAAGCTCAGGCCCAGGCTCAAGCACAGGCTCAAGCACAAGCTCAAGCGCAAGCTCAGGCACAAGCTCAAGCACAGGCTCAGGCGCAAGCCCAAGCTCAAGCCCAGGCTCAAGCCCAAGCTCAGGCCCAGGCCCAAATGCAGCAGCAACAGCAGCTTCAAGCTCAAGGTCAAGCCCAGGTCCAGGCTCAAGGAGTGGCAGGTCAGATGCCCCCTCACTCACAGCAGCAGCAAGTCATGGTGCCCCAGTCATTAGCACAAATGGCTCCCGGACAGCATCAACCTCAGCTCAGCTCACTCACCCAACAACAGCAGCAACATCTGAAGCTCCAGCAGGCAATGCAGGTAAAGCTTATCTGCCATTATAATGCAAAAAGCATAAGAACCTATAACTGACAACCGGTTGATGGGATCATAAGTGGTCAGATGAGACCTTGTTGTCTTATATACCTTCCTATTTGCTTGTGTTTACAAGCAGGCGAGAGTATTACAGCAGCAGCAGCAACAACAACAACAACAGCAGCAACAGCAACAGCAGCAGCAGCAACAACAACAGCAGCAGCAGCAGCAGCAGCAGCAGGTTCAACAGGTCCAGCAGGCAAACCAGCTCGCTGCAGTCTCTGGCCAGGTAAGCTCAGTGCAAGCTGCGGTGAGGATTAAAATAAGAGCGTGGAGTGATTGCATGCTACCAAAATCAACACTTGAATTTCTTTTGGATGTCAAAACTGTTTATTCTTTGCCTGGTGGTGGGTTGTAATGCACATGTCCTAATAACAACAGAAGGATTCTACATCAATATTATTTTTTAGTTGTGGGCCTCATTCTGTGGTCGATATATATGCACATAAAATAAGGGTCAGAGACGAAAAGGGATTTTCAGGCATCAAACCTAAGTTGAACACAGATTTATTTATTTTTTCCTGTACATTAGATGCCTTGTTTAATTTATTATTTTTTTTCTGAGCAAAGAACAATGACTATTGTACATTTTTACTATGATTTACACTGCCATTCAAAAGTTTGGGTTAAGATTTGTAATGTTTTTAAGGCAGTTTCTTATGCTCATCAAAGCTATTTATTTGATTAAAATACAAACAAGTAATATTATAAAATATTGTTGTAATTTAAAAGAACATAGTTAAATTTTAACACACTTTAAAGTATAATTTATTTCTGTGATGCAAAGCTGAATTTTTATCGGCCATTACTCC
The DNA here is from genome assembly GCF_049309525.1 of Garra rufa. Lineage (NCBI taxonomy): Eukaryota > Metazoa > Chordata > Actinopteri > Cypriniformes > Cyprinidae > Garra > Garra rufa. The sequence continues at coordinate 26,737,693 of NC_133379.1, forward strand.
AGTCTTCAGTGTGACACAATCCTTCAGAAATCATTGTAATATGCTGATTTATTATAAATGTTGGAAACTGTTGTTAATATTTTTTTTGAAACTGTGATACTTTTTTCAGGATTCTTTAATGAATAAAAAGTTCTAAAGAACAGCATTTATTAAAAATAGAAAACTATTGTAGGTCAATAAAATAAAAGTTTTATTTCTTTCAAAGAAAGAAGGAAAGAAAAAAAAATACTGACTCCAAACTTGTGAATTGTTACAAAAGATTTCTATTTTAAATAAATGCTGTTCTTTTTAATGTTTCATTCATCATTTCAACATTGATAATGAATCAGCATATTACAATGATTTCTGAACTATCATGTGACACTGAAGACTGATGTAATGATGCTAATTCAGCTTTGATCGCAAGAATAAATTCTATATATAATATATTAACTTTAACTTTAAACTGCAATAAAAGTTCACAATATCACTGTTTTTTCTGTATTTTTAATCAAATAAACAGCCTTGATGAGTAAACCACTAAAATGTAACAGTAGTTCATATACCAACAAAAATAGGCATAATTAGAAAGGGGATCATTAGATGACATTACTCTATTGAAGGATCACAGCCCTCAAAAACTAACGAATTGTCATTTTAATTCTTTACCAATTTTTCCACTATCCTTCAAAAGGTTTTACCTATTGTTCTGCAAGATTTAAAATAAAAATACTAAAGAATAATACAAGAGGGATCATACAAAATGCATGCTAGTTTTTATTTAGTACTGACCTGAATAAGATAGTTCACATAAAAGACTTTCACATATAGTCCACAAGAGAAAATAATAGTGCAATTTATAAAAATGCATTAAGAGCTGGGGGTGAAAACTTTTTGAATTTGAAGATCAGGGTAAATTTAACTTATTTTGCCTTCTGGGGGAACATGCAAGTAGCTTCTGAAGGGCAGTACTAAATATGATATTTAGGCAAAATAAGAAAAATATACACATCCTCATTCCATTCAAAAGTTTACACCCCTGGCTCTTAATGCATCAGTGAGTGTTTAAGCCTTCTGTAATAGTTGCATATGAATTAAAAAATAACATGCATTTTGTATGATCCCTCTTATTTTGGAAAAATAATGGACATTTTGCAGATTTTGAAAGGTGTGTGTACACTTTTGATTTCAACTCTATGTATGCGTCTTTGTGTGTTTAAATCAAAATGTACAGGTTGAAACTGATTCTGATACAAAAAATCTCACTGCTGAAAGCATAGTTAGCTCCACAGCTAATATTACATAATAAACGTAAAACACTACTACAAATGCATTCTGGAGGCTATTTATGCTGTATTTGTTAGCACTTGCCATTAGCAGGTACATATAAAGCACATCCTGTTTGTACCTATATATATATATATATATATATATATATATATATATATATATATATATATATATATATATCAGCTAAACTAGCTGCCTGTCTTACTTAGACATTCATTTAGTCATATCTCTCCCTCAAAAGGATTACCCTCCCATCTGTGAGCATTCGGCGGATAACTTTTGCTTCATGTTGCTTTCATTTACCTTGTCCCATATGTGTGGCCACAGTTTATACTAAATACAGAGATGGAAATACTATACCATAGAGCTGTGAAAACCAACAGAGCAGTCAGTTTAAGTTTAAGTAGCAGCGTTAGTTTTTAATCTCATTTGCATTATGCGTGTATGTGCGGCTAACAGCTTGACTGCATGCTTGCTCTTTTGAATCCACAAGCACTTTCTGCATGCACCTGACAAGAAATGCTTTCCTTTCTAGGTTAGCTGTGTAAATTTGCAATGAATGGTAACAAACTGTAATATTGTCATTTGGGGCTTTAAATGATTTCCTGAACGTATTTGCAGGAAGGTATTGATGGTTGAATAGCATCCATGTGTCGTTTGACCCGTTCGAAAGCCATTAGTACATGGCAAGCTTTAATTTACAGTTGAAAGGCTTGTTGGAGATGCAGAACCCATTGCATCTTTTCTTGCCTTGCATGATTCTGGTACATAAAAGGATGGCATGAAATCCATTGGCCTGTGGCTTGCCTTGCCTTGCTTTGTCTTGACAAACAGTGTTGTTAAAGGAACATTTCAGGTTCAATACAATTTAATCTTAATTGGCATTATTTTAATTGACCACAAAAAAAACAAAAACATAAAACATTACAACAAAGGTAAATGAAGCCATCTTTTGTAGGATTAAAAAAAAAGTGAAACCTAGAATTTTGTAAAATTATGTCCTTTTTTAGCTTAGCTTTAATTAGAAAAGTTAGTAAGTGACTTTTCCCACTATGTTAAAGGAATAGTTTACCCAAAATGAAAATTCTGTCATTAATTACTCACCCTTATGTCGTTTCAAACCCGTAAGACTGTCTTTCATCTTTGGAACACACATTAAGATATTTTTGATGAAATCAGAGCTTTCTGACCCTCAATAGACAGCAATGGACTGAAACATTCAAGACCCAGAAAGGTACTAAGAACATTGTTTGGGCCATTAGCATGTACATAGGTTAGAATATACTCTCAAAATATTATAACTTCAATCTTGTAATTGCTACAAATGACTTTATTCTCAAAATATTTTGGCTTTATTTTCATAATTTCGACTTTATTCACAAAACACTTCAACTTTATTCTCGGAATTTTAGATTTTCTATTTGAAATATTTTGACTTTATTCTCAAAATATTTTGCCTTTATTTTCATAATTTCGACTTTATTCTTGTAATTTTGACTTTATTCTCTAACACTTCGAAAAAATTTGACTTTATTCTCAAAATATTTTGCCTTTTTTCATAATTTTGATATTCTCGTAATTTCGACTTTATTCTCTAAATATTTAGACTTTATTCTCGTAATTTCCACTTTATTCTCAAAATATTTAGACTGTATTCTCAAAACACTTTATTCTCATAATTTAGATTTTATTTTCGAAATATTTGGACTTTATTCTCGTAATTCTGCTTTATTCTCAAAATATTTAGACTTTATTTTTGTAATATTTCAACTTCATTTTCGTAATTTAGATTTTTTTTTTCGAAATAATTGGACTTTATTCTCGTAATTTCGGCTTTATTCTCGAAATATTTTGCCTTTATTTTCATAATTTCGACTTTATTCTCGTAATTTTGACTTTATTCTCTAACACTTCGAAAAACTTTGACTATTCTCAAAATATTTTGCCTTTTTTCGTAATTTCGATATTCTCGTAATTTCGACTTCATTCTTGAAATATTTAGACTTCATTCTTGAAATATTTAGACTTCATTCTCAGAATATTTACTTTATTCTCGTAATTTCCACTTTTTAATCTCAAAATATTTAGACTGTATTCTCAAAACACTTTATTCTCATAATTTAGATTTAATTTTTGTAATATTTCAACTTTATTCTCATAATTTCAGCTTTATTCTCAAAATATTACGAGTTTAATCTCGTAGTCTTAATTCTTTTTTTTAACATTGCACTAAAACGCAGTTGTATCAACATGTTCACAATGCAAAGAAATTGTGAATAAAGTTGTTACTTTTGTTTTCTTTAAGCACAAAAAGTATTCCTGTAGCTTTATAAAATTACAGTTGAACCACTGATGTCACATGGACTATGTCCTTACTACTTTTCCAGGCATTGAACATTGCTGTCTATGCAGGGTCAAAAAGCTCTCAGATTGCATCAAAAATACCGTAATTTGTGTTCTGAAGATGAACGATGGTCTTACGCATTTAGAACAACATCAGGGTAAGTAAATAATGAGAATTATCATTTTTGGGTGAACTATCCCTTAACTATCCCCACTCACTTGCGCACAAGTTGCTGTTGTGCTTAACTTGTATGGAACCCAGGATATTCTTTTACATGCACAAGTGGAACGAGAGGAAGCTCACTATACTGCCACATTATTTTATTTTTGGAGAGCCTTGTTTTGCGTAATTGAATGTGACTTTATGTGCATCTGTGCTTGCAGACTTGTCGAATCTATTTCTGTTTGCATTCTTGCATGTGCTTCCTCATGTCCGCTGATGCACTGCATTTATTGTTTTGCTTGTGACATGTCTGTTGTCCCCTCTGTCCTCCTCAAAGATGATGCCCCGTCCTGGGATGCAAATGCCACCCCGGTTGCCCCGCGCCACCCCGAACTCTGCCATTCCTCAAAACCCTGTTGCCATTGGAGGACAGCAAATGCCACAGGTATTTACCGCAGGGCTGAGTGCTGGGTCTCAGCGCTGCAACCCAGTGGGTGCGTACGTCTGTGGCTTTACACTAGAGTGAAGGCTGTCCATAATCCACATTCATTTGCCTCTCTTTACCCACCATTCCCAACCCCAACTAGTTTGAAAATCAGAAACATTTAGTCAGGAATGACCCAGGCAGCATAAAACTGAAATGAAAAATGTGTGGCACAGGTAAGTGAACTGGATTTAGGTATTCTCTTAAAGTGACTTGCTAGGACAGCTAATAAGAAGCAAACATCTACTGGTTTTATAGCGCCATCTACTGGTGCTGTACAGTCAAAGCAGGTAACTAGGTAACTGGCTTCACCAGTGCAGTGCCAGTTTTCCTCCACTCACGTGGTTACGTTGAACGTGTTTTCATTTTCTCTCTCTCCTAACTTCTTCAAAGGGTCAGCAGATGATGTCATCACCCTCCCCAGTTCAGGTGCAGACGCCCCAGCCGATGCCACCTCCTCCACAGCCCCAGCCGTCCCCCCAGCCTCCTTCATCTCAGCCCAACTCTGTGAGGTATAGTAAAATAGTTTAGTTTTCCCTACTATATTTAAATAACTGCAAAAGTTTAATTAAACCTTTTTCACTCTAGCTCTGGTCCGACTCCGTCACCAGGAGGTTTCCAACCCAGTCCCTCTCCTCAGCCGTCCCAGAGTCCTGCATCTTCACGCACCCCCCAGAGTTACTCCCTCCAGGTACCTTCACCTGGACCTCTCAATACACCAGGTACAGTACTGCTTTCTTGTTATACTCATAAAATAGTTTTTTTAATACACTTCCAGACAAAAGTTCATGATTTTTAATGTTTTTAAAGAAGTTTCTTCTGTTTGCCAAGTGAAATGATTCTGATTTGCTGCTCAACAATATTTTGTATTATTATTAGTAGTATTAGTATAATTATCATCAATATTAAACATTTTTTCAGGATTATTTGATGAATAGCATTTATCTAAAATAAAAAGCTTTGGAGTCTGTATAATTATTTTGGGGAAAGAAATTATAGAAATTCATATTTTTTTTTTAGCAAGGATGCTTTAAATGGATTAAAAGGATAACGACATAATAATGTTACAAAAGATTTCTGTTTTAGATAAATGCTGTTCTTCTGAACTTTCTATTCATCAAAGAAACCTGGAAAAAATTCTACTCAGTTTTCAACATCATAATAAAAGTTTTTTCATAATAAAAGACTGGAGTAGTGATGCAAAAAATTCAGGAATAATTTTAAAATGTACTCAAACAGAAAATTTTAAATGGTAAAAATATTTAAAAAGAAATGACTGTTTTTGCTGTACTTTGGATCAAATAAATGCAGGCTTGATGAACAGAAGAGACTACTTTAAAAAACATTAAAAATCTTACTGTTCAAAACCTTTTGACTGGTAGTGTATACATTAGTTAATATTGAATGTTTAATTGTGCACACTTGTTTTCTCATAATTATTTGATTCATTTATTTTTTTGCATTAGTCAATCCAGGCTCTCTGATGAGCCCTGCAGGGGCCTCGCAATCTGAGGACCAGCTTTACATGGACAAACTGAAGCAGCTGTCGAAGTATATCGAGCCGCTGCGCAGGATGATAAACAAAATAGACAAAAATGAAGGTACTGGAGACTTCTAATCTTTTGATGCTGATTTTTGTCCCCACAACTTAATCTTAAAGATCATGCTTTGTTTGGACTTCACAGATAGGAAGAAGGATCTGAGCAAAATGAAAAGTTTGCTCAACATTTTGACTGACCCCAACACAAGGTAAGAAACCAGATGTATTGTATATTGTCTCCTGTGTCGAATCTTTGTCTTGTAATAAAGGTTGCGTTAATGTTTTCTTCCACTAGATGTCCACTTAAAACCCTACAGAAGTGTGAAATAGCATTGGAGAAACTGAAAAATGACATGGCAGTGGTAAGTATCAAGTTTTAAGATTAAAGGAGTAGTTCACTTCCAGAACAAAAGTTTACAGATAATTTACTCACCCCTTATCATCCAAGATGTTCATGTCTTTATTTATTTAGTCTTCTTGAGGGAAAACATTTAAGGATTTCTCTCCATATAATAGACTTCAATGGTTCCCCCAAGTAGATTACACACTTCTTCCTCAGCTGGGATCATTTGGAGCCATTTGAAGCTGCACTTAAACTGCATTTTGGAAGTTCAAACTTGGGGGCACCACTGAAGTCCAATATATGGAGATAATTCCTGAAATGCTTTACTCAAGAAACAATTTATTTACGACTGAAGAAAGAAAGACATGAACATCTGGCAAGGGTGACAAGGGGGCGAGTAAATTATCGATACATTTTTGCTCTGGACGTGAACTAATCCTTTAAAGTCAAGTTGTGTTGTTCAATGACGTCTGACTTTGGTTTGCAGCCGACTCCTCCCCCTCCTCCAGTGCCCTGTACTAAAAAGCAGTACCTGTGTCAGCCGCTGCTGGACGCTGTCTTGGCCAACATCCGCTCGCCAGTTTTTAACCATTCACTTTACCGCACATTTGCTCCTGCTATGACAGCAATTCATGGACCTCCAATCACGTAAGATCAACAGCTGAAAAAATATACATATTTACTTATTCACGTCAGTTATGTTCCTTAAAAGGATAGTTCAACCAAAAATGAAAATTGTCATTAATTACTCAACCTCATGTCGTTCCAAACGCAAGACCCTGTAAGACCTTCGTTCATCTTCAGAACACATATTAAGATTCTTTTAATGAAATCTAAGAACTTTCTGACCCTGCCTAGACAGCAACGCAACTTACACATTCAAGGCCCAGAAAGGTAGTGAGGACATTGGTAAAATAGTCCATGTGACATCAGTGGTTCAACCATAATGTTATAAAGCTACAAGAATACTTTTTGTGCACAAAGAAAACAAAAATAACTTTATTTAACAATTTCTTCTTTTCTGTCAGTTTTTTATTTGATCAAAATATAGTAAAACAGTAGCATTGTGAAACAAGATTTAAATTTAAAATTTGGGCTGTATTTTAAAATGTAATTTATTTCTTTGACAAAGCAGAATTTTCACAAATCATTATTCAGCCTTCATGATCTTTCAGAAATTATTCTAGTATGCTGATTTGATGCTTCAGTAACATTTCTTATCATTAATGTTAAAAGCAAGTGTGCTTTTTATTATTTTTGTAGAAACAGTGACACAGTTTTATAAGGATTCTTTTGAAGAATAAAAATTTTGAAAGAACAGCATTTAGTTGCAATAGAAATGTTTTGCACTTGATATTTTGTCACTTGATAAAATGTGTCATTGCTGAATGAAAGCAAAAAAAAAATCTTAATGACCAAAAACTTTTTAATGATAATTAATGATAATGATAATCTATAATAATATCTATTATTAATATTACAATAGTAGTAATTTTATAATGAAGTACAGCAACATCGTAGTTATTTTATATTACATAGCCATGTTATACATGTATTTAATACTTGTTAAAGTTTTTCACAATATGTTACCCTGGACCACAAAACCATTATAGGTAAATTTTTTAAATTGATATTTATCATCTTGATAAATCAACTGAAAGCTGAATAAATAAGCTTTCCATTGATGTATGGTTTGTTAGGACAATATTTGGCAATATAAAAAGATACAACTATTTGAAAAACTGGAACCTGGGGGATTAAAAAAATCTAAATATTGAGAAAATCGCCTTTAAAGTTGTCCAAATGAAGTTCTTAGCAATGCATATTACTATTCAAAAAATTATGTTTTGATGTATTTATGGTAGGAAGTTTACAAAATATCTTCATTGAACATGATCTTTACTTAACATCCTAATGATTTTTGGCATAAAAGAAAAATCGATAATTTTGACCCATACAATGTATTTTTGGCTATTGCTACAAATATACCCGTGCTGCTCAAGACTGGTTTTGTGGTCCATGGTCACATATATATTTTTGAGTTTAAAATGAAAAGCAGTGTATGGCATATACCACCGTGCATTAACTCCTAAATTTAACCATTAAAATGCATATTCTTCCATTCCAGGGGCCCTTCAATTCCTTCCCGTAAACGGAAGCTGGAGGATGACGAGCGCCAGACCATCCCTAACATACTTCAAGGGGAGGTGGCTCGACTGAACTCCAAATTCCTGGTCAATCTGGACCCGTCTTTTTGCAGCAACAATGGAACAGTGCATCTCATATGTAAACTAGGTCAGTTCAGACCTTGTGGCTACTTTATTTAAAATATAAAATTTACAAATGGCCACGACCATATTTACGGGAAAAATCTGACTAATCACTCCTGCCATTGTCTCTGTCTAGATGACAAAAATCTTCCCAGTGTTCCCCCTCTTCAGCTGAGCATTCCAGCCGACTATCCCGATCAGAGCCCACACTGGGAAGATGATGGTCAGCAGTACGGTGAGTCTAAGCCTGATTTGTGCATTAAATGTCAGCATGCTGCCTTTTACAAATGTAAACACTCGTAAGCCCCCAATTTAAATGAAAATCCATAGGCTGTGAAATGTATTAACTCATCACTTCCTTACCTATTTTCAGAGGCCAACCCCTTCTTGCAGACTGTGCATAAGAACATGACCTCTAAACTCCTTCAGCTTCCTGACAAGCACTCGGTGACGGCGCTGCTGAACACCTGGGCTCAAAGCGTGAGGCAGGCTTGCCTTTCAGCTGCTTAGAAATGTTTTCCCATCAGCACTAGTGTAATCCTTGCACCTCTATGGAATGATGGCAATATATTAATATTTTCTTTGTCTTTTTTTATTTACATGAATTATCAGCTGTTTTGTTTAGTCCAGTACACTAAGGCCTTAACTGTTTGTGCATTGCTTCAGTAATAAAGACATTTAAACTGCTGTTTCGATCTGAAATGTGTGGAACAGAGGTCATATAAGTAGTCATGTCACCACATGACTGGTCCGTCAGCGTATAGTCCTCTGTAGACGACGTCTCTGCATAGCCTGAGTCCTCCGGTGTCTGTCTGCGATGTTATTGAGGGTCTGTTTGAGGGCGGGGAGGATCACTTTCTCTGCTTTACTAGCCTGAGACACAGGTCTGTATAAATAGTAAAAGAGCAAAGGTTGATATCTCCAAAACTTAACTGTTTATGTCAGACAGTTTGGAAACAATATATACAGTGGAGATTAAAACTAGAGAACAATATTTGATTTCAACTAAAATTTGGCGAGGTACAGCTTTCAGAAATTAGTAAGTGTAGAGGCCCTTGCTTTGAAAGACCTCAGCATATCTGCGGCCACAGGACATCACTAGGCATTTCAGACTGCACTGGGTTGATCTTGGTGCACTCATAGTTTGGTGAATGAAGTGGATTTCTTAGCCATAACTTTGAGATTTTCAAGAGACCCAACTCCTGCTGCAGAAAACATCTCCCGAACCATCTGGCTTCCTCCTCTACCTTTCTCTTCAACTGCTATACGCACTTGGGGTTCCTCAGATTGACACTGAACAAAATGTTTTCCATCAAACCCAAATAAAATTAAACTTGCTCTTATCACTAAAGTGAACTTTGGACCAGTTCTTTCTCCCCACAACATGCTTCTCAGCAAATGTGAGTTTGGCCTTTTGATTCTTTCTGCTGAAGAAACCAGTTCACCATTGAGAGTCTCTGCATTATCCTTTCTTCACGTGGATGACCAGCCTTTTTGAATTTGAGTTGGTGTCTACAGCTGCATTTCCATTACCCCTTAAACTACGCATTGAAAATACGCCTAATGAAAACGCGTCAATTGCGCAAAAACTCCCATATAATGCAAAAACAATTTTACGCTCGCATGAGGTGGTTTTTCAAGCAATTTCGAAAAAGGAATATTTCACAAAACAGCAATGGAAATGTTTTTTTTTTTTTTTTGCATTTACAGGTCACATTCGATTAATATAGCCAAAATCCCACAAAAATCTGTTGCCATGACTTATAAAGACTTTTTAGTTACATAACATTGGTTAATGAAAATGCCGTCATTTTGTAATACTTTTTAATCGACATTCATAAAATATTGCCAAAGTTTTGTGCAAATCTGTAATGGAAACACGTCTATTGTTAACCTGCAATATATTCAAGAATAAGGAGATTTGGAATGACCAACTTCTCTTGCAATGGCTGAAAGGGTCATCACTTTGGCCTTCATCAGTTAAATAGGGTTTGTCATATAATTAAGGAAATTAGCACCAGGTGCCAGATTAACACTCTTAACTTTGAGGTATCTTGTGTTCTCTAAATTTGATCAGAGTTCTTTTTCAAATATGTCATTTAAGTTTTTTTATACTGTGCTTCAGAATACAAATAATTTATGAAATATGCTTATGTAAGGACAACTTCAAATAGTACTAAGCAGTGACAAATTCTAGGTTCTCTAATTTTGATCTCCACTCTATATTTTAAATACAGATATTTACAAGCAATGACTTACAGTCCTTTAGGCAGTGTTTGGAGAGAAAGCTGAGGAAATGTGTCTGAATTGTCAGCTCTGTCAAAAATAAAAGAAAAAAGATTAAAGGCCATCTGGATATATCTCCGAAAACAAAAAAGGGTAATATTTGCTCAAACTTTGTGACGTCATACTCATAACTCACAATATAGCTTCTCTATAGCTTTTGTGAGAACTTGTAATATTAGCTACTCAAATGTCAGCACATATATGGGCTAACTGTATGTAGGTGTAACATCTCAAGCTAATTCTGTTTTCTAATAGAGGTTTAATTGTGTTAAAAAACAGCAATGTTGAATAGGGGCTGAATAATTATGACATAGCTGTGTTATTAGTAAATCCTAAAACTTAAAAATAATTCTTTTGTTTTGAATAATTTTAATTGCAACTATATTCTTGCAATCTTGGATTTGGGGTGAGATGCGAAAATGAAATTACCTTTTACCATCAGCAAGATATGCCTTGGTCAAAATGTAATTCTCTGCAGTTATTTTCTTGTTTAATACAATGTCTTTGAGAACAGCTTTCACACGTAGGATCTGAGAGGAGACAAATTAAAGTTGTAAATTATATAATATATTGAGAGGAATTAATATATAATCTCACCTCCTGGGACTGCAGGCTGTTAGCGCTGTATAGCTGGCGTATGATGACCTCACATTCGTGTAGAGTTGGAGGTCGAGGAGCCTGAAATGGACTACATTGGATCATCAGAGGCTGTAGGGAAGTGATGAACCGTGGTTTGGCTTCTGAAGGACCTTCTGTTCTGTCGGCCGTGAGGGAATTTGATCTGCTTTCTCTACATTGTAAATGACTGCTGTAGATATGAGAAGAATGTTACTAGTCCATGTATGTAATACTTCATAATAATAATAATTAATTAATAATATCTTATATGTGACCCTGGACCACAAAAACAGTCCTAAGCAGCACGGGTATATGATTTGATGTATGCATTTTTAGTTTTGTGGTCACCTTTTCTCTGTGGCTTGTGGTGAGCAGGTTTCCTCCAAAGTCTGTTCCAGATAGTTCCTTCCATCTCTCTGGAACTTGTTTCTTTCTGTATGGTGCTTCTTACAGATTCTACGGCTGGATCCTGTCATGAAAGTGTGGTGCAAGTTAAACAAGTACCAATACATCTATCCAATGGTTTTGTTTGAGAAGATGTAAGCGAGAAAATAAGTGTCACTCAACCTTTACTGCTTGACTTTGGAAGCTCCATTATCAGCTTATACTGCAACTCTGTAACCACATAATTACATAACAAATACACAATGGAGAATGATGTGTAAATATGATACATAAAATGTATGTATGTGTCTTGTTAAAAGACCAGGGCTAGATGTCATACATTTCACTTTGTTGAATATTTCTCAGAATAGGGAGTTTTCACGATGCGTCATCAATCGGCCATATTGACAGCACCAAACAGAACACGCAAATTTAGCTGAAAATGATCAGTTATTGTCATGTTTTGGGCTGTACTAATCAGTCAGACTAGGAAAAACACTTACCCCGAGTTTCACAGACATGGCTTAAGCCTAGTCCAAGACTAAAATGTAAGTCTGAGCTGTTTCAACTGAAAGAAACCTGCACTGACTTATCTTAAAATATATTGGTGCTTTTGTTTTGTCTCAAGATGTTGAAGTAATGTTTTTTTTTAGAGATGCACCGATTGCAATTTTCTTGGCCGATTCCGATTTTTCAGTAAGTGTGACCTGCCGATTCCATTTTTTGCCGATTCCGATTTTATTTTTTTAAGAACTGTAATGAAAGCATAAGCCTATACAGAAATATTTTCTTTAATTAAATTTACTTTATAATAAAATACATTTTTAAACATTACAGGATCTTCTTACAACAAAATAACTTTAACAACAAAATAAAGTGAATCAAAATAAATATCGGCTAGGAATCGGCAAGAGGAGAAATTGACCGGCCGGTCACCGATCCGGGCCTATCATGTGAAAAATCGGCTGATTCCGATCACTAGCCCATCAATCGGTGCATCTCTATTTTTTTAAAGCACTTTTAAAAATTACTTAAATGTCTTAATTGAACTATGGCCTAATTCTGGCTTAGTCTAAACTCTGTCTATGAAACCAGACCTTTAGAGTACTATAGACTGCCAAAAGTCAACAAATCAAGGAGTAAAGTACAAAAAACTGAGAAACAAAAGGCGTTTGTGGTTGGCCAAAGTGAACCAGGATTTCTAGGGCAAGAATCTTGACAACAGTCATCTTTGTTCTTATTATTTCCAGTCCGGTAGGTGAAATAGGCTAATATCTTGATAAATACTGCTTGTACGTATCTTTACCACATGTTAACTTTAGTTTGTCAAAATATTGCGCCCTTTTCTTGCTTATTAAGTCCTTCTCTATATTATTTAGCAGCTTCCACGCGTTTTTTTTGTGGTTTAAAAAGCATAAACTAGCACAACAATGTATTCAGTAGTACATTAACTGCAAAATACCTTTGCATATGATCAAACAAATCTCCTTTTGACAGTCAGAAACAAAACACCAAAACGTTTGTCTGTGTAAACCGATACTTTGCCACCCACAGAGGTTACAAACGCCATTCTTTCATTTTCCTCATTCAGCAACTCGACGTCACCAGGCAACCTGTAGGCTACTAGACTAGAGTATCAGCTCTGATACACCTGCCAGCAGGCGTCCATCCTCATTAAACCTGAAAAAGCACATTCTGTCATCATTTACCAACTCTCGTGTTGCTCCAAACCTGAATGACTTTCTTTCGCAGAGAAGAAGAGATGATTACAGTATCAGTCTCTATTCAGTTTCAATCCGCTTAACATTTAATTTGTATTTCAAAAGAAAGAACATCCTACATGTTTTTACAATATGAGTGTGAATGAAAACAGAATGGGCTAAAATATGCCTTTAACTGATACATTTAGGTAAGCAGAGATTATAACAGCAAAACAGACATTATTAATGAATCTTGTCACATTTTTAGTAAATTCATCAAATACAATAAGAATGATAAAGTTTGTCGTAAGTGTACAAACAAATACTACCTATGAAACACAAGAAAATATTTAATAGTTGAAGCACACTTGTCCCATCGACGTATCGTTCATTAATTCTGTAATTTATATTAGGAAATGTATAATAACTGTACCTTTATTTTCCCGTTTCAAACTATCTATTTCACTGTGTAATTTCTCCAGAGTTTCTTTATGCTGCTTTTGTAAGAAGTCAATATTCCTCCGCAGTGAAGCAACGCGCACATCCATTTCTCTGTGAAAGAAGTTCCCCCAATTCTGATACTTACGTGACAAGCGTCTACTTACGCGGATGACGCTTCACTGCTACGTTGCGTCATAACTCAAGTTTTATCTATAAACCTACGTGTACACGTGTTTGAAAAAGCCGGTTTGTTTTCAAAGACTATACACTCCTCTCCCACTGGAACTTTTAATTTTGTAGTGGCTGCTATGGTAACAGCACTACTTCCTCTAATACTGCTGGGATATAACAAATTTAAAAATGTCAATTCAATACTAAATTCATTTAAAATTACCTGCAGTTCTTATCCACCTTTTTCTTTAATGCGAAGTAAGCCAATGGGCGTGACTTACAGATTGTTACCATTATAGAGAAATAATGAGAAGAATAACATGCAGTAAGGTAAAATTGTTTTCATTACAAACCTGTGTTCATAATTAAAATAATATGGTAAGACACCAATTTGCAACATAAAGGAGCAAAACAAGCTGTTTGTACAGCTAAAAATAGCTTCACGCGGATGAGACCGGAAGCCTGACCCATAAGATTTACAAATAAAAAAAAAAGGTGGATGTACATCTGTTTCTATAGCAATCAAAATCCAGCAACTTATTAGACATTCATTATGTCCTTTTAATGAAATGCAGTCAATTAAGTGCAAACTTTAGATTGTTCTGACAGTCACATTAGCAAAAATACACCATTAAAAATGAACTTAAATGACTGAAAAGATGGATTAGTATTACCACCTCTCATGGATAAAAAAAAAAAAAAACACTGTGCATTGGATACAACATTCCCAGTTCAATTTTCTATCATTATAAATGTACCGATACACTCGCAGTGCAAATACTGTGTATAAAAACCTTCATGCACCTTTGAGAAAAGGTTGCTAGAAGTTTAGTATTGACATTAAAAAAATAAAATATAAAAAAGGCATCATGAATCCTTTTACTGAGTCTTTAGTTTTTCATGAAAGAAACGCAACAGGAGCTCATATAGAAAGCTGATGATGAGAACGAGTCCAGTGCTGGAGAGAACACTGAATGACATTAGTGCAAACAGGATGTAGAGCAGGAGGAGGATGGCGAGGGTGCGATAGCTGGCTAGCACCCGCAGGCTGAGACGGGCTCGTTGAGGACGTTCTCTGATCTGCCGCGTCACTGGACTCTTCCGCCGTTCCACTTTTGAGGAACTGCTCAGGTAGTGTCGTCCTATACTGCCCAGGAGGTCCGGTCGAGAACACAGCGCCTCCATGTGGTCTCCAAACTATAGGACACAACCAATAGGGTCATGTTTGATAGGTAAAAAACATGAGAGAAATACTTTGATGAGCAATGAGCAATAAGCAATAGTCTTACTCTTGCATTAATGAAGGATGAGATCTGGAACATCATCCGAACCAAAAAAGCACTTTCGTAGCTCCTGATAGGCTGAAGCTCTGGATCTCCTTGATACTCGATTTCAAATCTGCGAAGCCCATTGATGATCTGTAAAATATAATGAAATTCAATGAGTAGAATATTATTTTTATGACTGGCAAAATTAATGTTGAAGATCAACACACTAAAACTCACCTGCAACCTGCCTAGGTCTGTTAAAACAAGGCCATTTTCACTCGGGATGCAGTCTGGCAGTTGTTTAGACGCCCCTTCATCGTCTACAGATGCCACATTGACCATGAGCTGAGACAGCTGCCCTGCATTCAACTGTACGACATATGAAATCAATTAGGAATGAATACAGGGATAGTTTACTCAAAAATAAAACTTCATTAATTACCCACCCTCCATTCATCTTCAGAACACAAATTAAGATATTTTTGATGAAATCCGAGAACTTTCTGACCCTGCATAGACAGCAACGCAACTGACACATTCAAGGCCAGTAAGGTAGTAAGGATGTTAAAATAGTCAATGTGACATCAATGGTTCCACTTTAAATGTTATGAAGTTATGAGAATACTTTTGTGTGCAAAGAAAACAAAAATAACTTTATTCAACAATTTCTTCTCTTCCGTGTCAGTCTTCACCACGCATTCACAAGAGTATCACTACGCAACGGCTGAATCACTGATGTCACATGGACCATTTTATCTATGTCCTTACTACTTTTGGGCATTGAAGCGGTCAGTTGTGTTGCTGTCTATGCAGGGTTAAAAAGCACTTGAATTTCATCAAAAATATCTTAATTTGTGTTTCAAGGATAAACGAAAGTCTAACGGGTTTGGAACGACATGAGGGTGAGTAATTAATGACAGAAGTTTCATTTTTGGGTAAACAATACCTTTAAAATAAGCAAAGACATTAAACTGATCAAAAGTGAAAATTTAAAATGTTACTATTTTCATTATATTCATCAAAGAATCCCATTTTTCATTGGCTGCTGAATATTCAGCTATGCCTTCACAATAATATATTACATAACTACTATTTGTATTGTATTTTTGATCAAATAAATGCAGCTGTGGTAAACTTATGAGACTTGACAAAACATTTAAAAAAATTTAACCGACCCCAAACTTCTGAACAGCAGCTTATGACATACAAGTTGAATTCGAAAGTTTACATACACCTTGCAGAATCTACAAAATGTTAAATTATCTTAATAAAATAACATGCATTTTTGTATGATCGCTCTTATTTTGCTATTTAGTACTGACCTGAATAGGATATTTCACATAAAAGATGTTTACATAAAGTCCACAAGAGAAAATAGTTGGATTTATAAAAATGACCCTGTTCAAAAGTTCACATACACTTGATTCTTAATACTGTGTTGTTACCTGAATGATCCACAGCTGTTTTAATTTTTTGGTTTAGTGAAAGTTAAAACTAAGAAAAATGTACACATTTTCATTCTGTTCATAAGTTTTCACCCCCGTTGTGTTTCTTTCTGGAGCATCAGTGAGTGTTTGAACCTTCTGTAATAGTTGCATATGAGCCCCTCAGTTGTCTTCAGTGTGAAAAGATGGATCTTAAAATCATACAGTCATTGTTGGAAAGGGTTTAAAATACACAAAAAGGCTGAAAACCCAAAGAATTTGTGGGACATGAAGGATTTTTCTGAAGAACAGTGGGCTGGACAACTGTTCAGGACAAACAAGGGACTCATGAACAACTATCACTAAACAAAAAAAGCACAGCTGTTGATCATTCAGGTAACAACACAGTATTAAGAACCGAGTACATGTAAACTTTTGAACAGGGTCATTTTTATAAATTCAACTATTATTTTCTCTTGTGGACTATATGTAAATGTTTTTTATGTGAAATATCATATTCAGGTCAGTACTAAAAACAAATAACATGCATTTTGTATGATCACTCTTATTTTGGTAAGATAATTAACATTTTGCAGATTCTGCAAGGTGTAAAACTTTTGACTTCAACTGTACATCTTAAATAAAAGCAGTTATAGACTGACCCGGAATATCTGACAGAGGTAGTCCAGAGCTTTGTCTAGGAACTCATGAGTTTTCTTCACACCCTCTCCCATATCGTCCATCTCTCCTCCGGTAAAGGTGTTGTTATGATCTGAGGAGCCAACACCAAACCATGAGAGAAATGAGCTGTTTGCAGCCATTTCCATGGAATGATCCGACATCCGTTTAGCTGTCTGTCGGGCTTGGGCGATAATTTGGATGAGCTTGAGCACCTGGAATTGACAGAAGGATATCATGATAACATGACTGCTCATCAAATGCATCCATTATTGATTTTAGCACTAGGTAGATCTAGCATTAAAGGGATAGCTCACACAAAAATGAAAATTACTCCATGATTTACTCACCCTCAAAGCCAACCTAGGTGTATATGACTTTCTTCTTTCAGACAAATACAATCGGAGTTATATATATATATATATATATATATATATATATATATATATATATATAAAAAAGTCTTGGCTCTTCCAAGCTTTACAATGGCAATGAATGGGTGTTAAGATTCAATAAAATGCATCCATCCATCTTTTATTAACACCCCCCCCCCCCCCCCAGGAATCTTTTTTAATATAACTTTGCATTTGTCTGATAGAAGAAAGTGACACACCTAGTATGGTTTGAGGGTTAGTAAATCATAGGATAATTTTCATTTTGGGGTGAACTATCCCTTTAATTGTCAACTTACATTCTTCCGTAGATCAGGACCGAACATTAGGTTGTACTGGCAGTCCTGTCCTTCCAGGCTGTAAACGTGACTTTTGACTTTGAAGACACTGTCAGTCCCCACTGGTTGACGGGAAGAGAGAAAGCTGCCACCATGTGAAGGTGTCAGAAAGACACGGTTCTGTCGTTGCAGGATGGCATGCTCTGGCTCTAGGAACAACTGCTCACCTGGAGATACAAATTCTCAATGATTTTCTCATAATAAAGCAATATATCATATCATATATATAAGAAAATCTCTCTCACATACCCTTTTGGATCATCTCTGACAGGTTTGGTTGAACAAAGACTTTGGCAACCCTAAAGACCATCAGGGCGTTTTTGGCATTGACCAAGTCTGTGCGCATGGCTCGGTTCAAGAAGCCCTGGAAAAGCTTTGTGTACATAAGCAGATTCTCCTGGACAAATGAGGCCCTGTGAATGACAAAGACCCTAAATCATTCCAAAAATCATTAGGACATTAAGTAAAGATTCATGTTCCATGAAGATATTTTGTAAATTTCAATCAATATTTTGTTTTTTTGCACCCTCAGATTCCAGATTTTCAAATCGTTGTCTCCTAACAAACCATACATCAAATGAAAGCTTATTTATCAGCTTTCAGATGATGTATAAATCTCAATTTCAGAAAATTAACCCTTATGACAGATTTTGTGGTCCAGGGTCACATACAACGCTTAAACATTAGTGTATGTAATCTTTTACCAAGCACCCTATATATAAAATACCATTTATCGGGAACAGTTCGGTTCTGGCCATCTGCTTGTAATGCTTGCACATTATTTTTCTCTGCAGTGTATCTCCAGGGCTGTATGTAACTAAGCCACGTCTCTAGTACCTAAAACACAAAACAAACACATTAGATAAAATTTAATACATCTATTTAGCATCATAGCCCTCACTATGTTATGAACAGCGCATAATGTTTACTGCCAATGTATAAAAGTAGGCTCCAAACATCAGTGTGCACTCAAGGACATTTACCGCTCTGAATGAGGCATCCAAAGGCCAGTGACCAAAGCAGTGTTGTAGGAAGACATACAGCTTTTGCTGGACAAACCTCTGTACCACCACACTAAGGGAGACAGAGAGTGGAGGCTTATTGACAGAGCAGTAAAACAGAAGACAGCTCAATCAAGTCGGCGCCTGATCGGGTGAATAGCTCCTCTTTACGACATGCCAGCTTAGATTTACAGATGTTTTAGTTCTACAGCCTGATTCTCTGAAAGAGTTGACAGAGGCTTGCAGGCTATAAAAACCCACCGCTTGAGCTCTTCCAGAGGACTGCTGTGGGAGTGTGCAGAAGGTGAGGAAGAGATCGACTCCTGCTTCAGGCTGCTGGAGAACGCGTGCAGATGCTTGATCAGGAGACGCACAACAAGGACGTGCTCATCCGAAGGCGTGAAGGGCTCCTAAGACATTGTCCAAACACAAGGCAGATTTTTACGATTATTAAAATCTCTTTGAGATCCCATTTACACCTGGTATTATCTGGTTTGTCTGACATTTACATGCAGTGGCAGAGTTAATTTAAAGGATTAGTTCTCTTCCAGAATAAAAAAAAAATCCTGATAAATTGCTCACTTCATGTCATCTGAGATGTTCATGTCTTTACTTCTTCAGTCAAAAAGAAATTAAGGTTTTTGAGAAAAACATTCCAAGTTTTTTTCTTCATATAGTGGACTGCAATGGAGATCAATGGGTTGAAGGTCCAAATTTCAGTTTCAATGCAGCTTTAAAGGGCTCTACACGATCCCAGCTGAGGAATAAGGGTCTTATCTAATGAAACGATTGGTTATTTTCTAAAAAAAAAGAAAAGAAAAAAAAAAAAGAAAATTTCTATAGTTTTAACCACAAATGCTTGTCTTGCACTTGCTCTGCAATGCCCATCTACAATTTCACACATCACACAATTACATTGGAAAGGTCTCACGTGCTTAGTTTGTCTGTGTACTTTGGTTCAAAAAAGTAGGGTGAAAAACTCCACCTCGTTTTCTCCTCAAACTTCAAAATCGTCATCAACATCGGTTTACCTTTTTTCTTTGCACATTCGCTTTGTAAACTCTGTACTTCCACCTACGTTATGCGTGACCTTTCCAATGTGATTATGTAATGCTAGTGCAAGCATTTATGTTTAAATGTCTAAAAATGTATTTGTTTTTAGAAAATGACCAATTTTCTCCAAGTTTTGCTAGATAAGACCCGTATTCCTTCGTGTAGAGCATTTTAAGCTGCATTGAAACTGCAATTTGGACCTTCAACCTGTTGATCCCCATTGTTTCATCCCCAATGTTTTCCTTCATTTCTTTTCGACTGAATAAAGAAAGACATGA
Organism: Garra rufa; assembly: GCF_049309525.1. NCBI lineage: Eukaryota > Metazoa > Chordata > Actinopteri > Cypriniformes > Cyprinidae > Garra > Garra rufa. The sequence goes on from NC_133379.1 coordinate 26,758,137, forward strand.
ACAGCTTGGATGACAAGGGAGTGTGTACATTTTTATTTATCCTTTAAAGATCCTTATCATTGATTTCAATAGAGTAGTATTACTACACAAAACACTTTATTAAATATATATATATATATATATATATATATATATTATATATTAAATTAATTCTAAATTATACCATGCAAAACTTTGCACATTTGAAAAGTCATTAATGACAGGTTAAGATATAATGTAGTTTTTGTTAAAAAGAAATTGTTTTATAAGCTTATTTCAACAAAAATGCATTACTTATTTAAACAAAAATAAATAAAATATGTAAATAATTTTTTTAATGGAATTTAAATACTCTTTAAAAAGAAAACTTAAATAAAATTAAAGAAAACTAAAAAGTTCATTAATGATGTTTGTTACTACCAGGTGTAAATGTCATTTGTCTCATCTATCCACTTTTGATCAGATCGGTTGTCAATACCAGGTGTAAACAGGCAACATATATTGATTGACAACAACAACTTACATGACATCCACATTGTAAGTGTACTTTATCGAAACCATCATATTTGAAGCTTCATATATACCAACAAGACATTTTCAAAAAACAGTAAACAAAAGATGTCTGGGCAATTTGGTCTGCATATTCTGTGTAGTGTTGCAGTAGTGTTTGCATAGTTGAAGGCACAAAAACAAACACTCAAAAACGATAAATAATAAGAGCAAATCACATAAAATGTGTTAAAATCTCCATAAAAATAGACATGCTTTAAAAAAAAAAAAAAAGACATTTCTCACATTTACGAGCTGTCAACATCACAATATCCTAATAATTTAGTGAATCACAAGACTTATTAGTCACATTAATTCAATCACACACTATAATCAGACCAAATCTCCCAATTTAAGACTGGCCTAAATCATTAGCGTTAAAACCAACCCCTAGTCTAACTCCTATCTAATCTTAGGTTACCTCCAGGAAGCCCGTGGAACTGAATGAAAAGGTAAAAGTACTTGGTATGTGTGGAGGGTCCCAGAGCCTGGTGGGGCGGGGGGTTGGCACAGCATGCTGGACATACTGAGGCGGTACTGCAACAACGCCAGCTGAAGGACCCATCACAAACGGGTGGAGGGGAGGGGAGAAGGAAGAAAGGAGCACAGTGGGGGGAGGAAAGGAAGAAAAAGGGGAGAGGAGCAGGGCAGTGAACATGAGAGTAGAAAGGAAAAAAGGACAGAGTGCAATCCAAGAAAAATAGTTGGACATAGTCAGGACCGAAATGGGGGTGTAGAAAAGGAAAGAAAGAGACAAATCGATATTGACCACAAAAGAGAAATGCAATGAACATGAAGGTGATGCAGTTGTCCTTTTCGCACTGTGAACCTCTAGTGTAACATTGATTTTCTATCTGAAATATTGCCAAAGGATATATTCTTAAGAAAATGGCGTCTGTTCTACAGCAAAAAAGTAAAAATTTGGGAATAATGCTAACTAGAATATAAACTATAGAAAACTTTGACTATAGAATAATTGTTTGCCTCAGAAAGACTGAAAAATGTAGTCAAGACAACAAAGAAATATCATGTGTAATCTAGGCCTTGATTCTCAAGTGAAGTGTCTGTTTGATGAAGTATCTTATATTACCTTTGGCTTTGCAATTTTGTCTAATCTCTATGATTTTAAATAAAACCAAATGGAGCTCATGAAAGAAGAAAAGGAGACACTGCATCTTTTTTCACCATGAAACACACTGATAGGAGTCACCAATTTACTCTTTTTTAGACAAATTACTGACTTTTGCTAAAATTTAGCCCATGCAAATGGCTTTATATATTTGTGAATAGTTCACCCCCAGAAAGTTTGGGATCAGTAAGATTTTTAATGTCAAAAATACAGGAAAAAAATTATATTATAAAATATTATTGCAATTTAAAATAACAGTTTTGTATTTTAATATACTTTAAAATATAATTTATTCCTGTGATGCAAAGCTGAATTTTCATCAGCCATTACTCCAGTCCTCAGTGTCACATGACCCTGCAGGAAATCTAAGCATTAAGGCTGCATTAATTTGATAAAATATTATTGCAATTTAAAACAGTGGGTTTATATTTTAATATACTTTAAAATAGAATTTATTCCTTTTATGCAAAGCTGAATTTGCAGCATCATTACTCCAGTCTTAATTGTCATATGATCCTTCAATTCTAATATGCTGATTTATTATCAATGTTGAAAACAGTTGTGCTGCTTAATATTTTTTGGAACCTGTGATACTTCTTTCAGGATTCTTTGATAATTTTTATTTTTTTTTAAAAGAACAGCATTTATTCAAAATGGAAATATTTTGTAACAATACAAGTCTTTACTATCTTTACTACAATTTAACACATCCTTGCTGAATAAAAGTATTAATTTCTTTCAAAGAAACTTTAAACGGTAGTGTATATTGTTTCAAAAGATTTCTATTTTAAACAAATGCTGTTCTTTTTAACCTTCCATTTATCCAAAAATCACAAGTTCCAAAAAAATTAAGCAGCACAACTAAGTATCATGTGACACTGAAGACTGGCGTAATGATGCTGAAAACTCAGCTTTGCATCACAGGAATAAATTCTATTTTAAAGTTTATTAAAATAGAAAACCACTACTTTAAATTGCAATAATATTTTACAATATTACTGTTTTTTTCTGTATTTATAATCAAATTAACGCAGCCTTAATGAGCAGAAATGCCTTATTTAAAAATAAATTAAAATTGTACTCATCCAAAACATAAAATGTTATTTTTTTTTGTTGTGTTAAAATAACAAAATAGCATCATAGAGGTTCAGAACAACATGAGGGTGATTAAATAATAACTGTTTTTTTATTTTATTTTTTTTGGGGGGGGGGTTAAACATCTCTAATTCTCAGTAAACTGGTGACTTCCAGTTCATAATCTCTACCACAAAGATGTAAAATAAATGATGCCAGACTTAATATGCTCTGGGCTGACTGGAGGGAGACTTGCACTGATTTACTGACTGTAAATAACACACGGAGAGGCAACAGACTCTAAGCCAGAGACACCAAAAGCTTACATACACCCCACAGCCAAAGAACAAAGACAGAAGAAATATCAAGGAGCCAGCGGGCTGCATCATGCAGACTCAAACATGAAGCATTAACTCGACCACTTCAATCACATGCCCAGTGTTCTACGCTTATTCTGCCCAAATCATCAAACAACAGAGAACAACGCAAACATGAATTAAAAAGCTGTAGCTTTTTCTCTTTTATCCTCTTCTATGTTTAACAATCATATGACGTTGGGTTGATTTTAACTGTAAGTCCTTGAGAACAGAGAAAATAAAATTTCATTGAGAATTCATGTTGTACACAACTGCAAGAGTCAGAAACCACTAGGGGGCCTCAGTAAACTTCAAGATGAACAAAACATATGAAATACATCAGCAATATGGTTAAAGCATGTTAGCACTGGATCAAGAAGATGATGAAGTACCCAAAACCAGCTATAAAAGACAATAATGTTCAGTTAACATTTAAAATCAAGCGCTTACGCAATCTGAAATGAAGCTGATAACTGGATTAGTTAGAAAACTCCCAAAATTATATTCATAATAAGGTAATATAAAGACATAAAGAAAAAAAAACTACATGGAAAACCTTGATTGTTTATGAATTTCTTTTAGTAAGGAAGCAGAAGTGAATATAATACATAATATACTTCAACCAATCTGTTTGCGGTATATGATGTAGTATATATATATTGCACAAGAAAATTAAACTTTCTTTGTACATTTTGCAGCAAAAATTTATTAAAGAATGAAAGAAGCTGGGACAACTGCAATGACTTAAATATGATTAAATATATGAAATGTTTTAAAAAAAAATCTGTTTAATTTTTTTTCTAAATTCCATTTTAATTTTTTTCCTAATTCAGTTTTTTTTCTGGTTTTATTTACTCTGGATTCCATTTTTTCTGTTTTAAATTTTCTAGACTCTGTTTTACTGGTAATAATTAAAAAGCATGTCTAATTAATCAAAATAATAAAACTTACACAATTTAACAGAAATTTATTGAAAGTTTAACAAAAACTTAATTCTTAAGGCTCTATAAAAACATTTTTCCCCTCAAATTCAGTTTTATTTATTCTTTGATTTCCATTCATTTTCTGGATTCCACTTTAATGGTTTTTATTAAATATTAACTAACAAAAGCATCTTTAAATAATCGATTTTATAAAAAAAAAAAAATCTGAAATACTATGTTGTGTATTTACATTTTTCTGGTAAATATTCCTTTAAAAAATAATGTTTTAATATTATTTCTTTAAATAATAAGTTTCTATATATAACAACAGTTATTCTCAAAAGAAACAAATTGCGCCATTCAACCATATAGAGACGCAGAACATGCAGGATTCATATTTAAATATTATTTTTATGGCTTAATATTTACAGACACTATTCCATATTGCGTTCTAATTTAAATGCACTAAACTAGTTTTGATTTATTCATTCAAAAATTGGCAAATTTTGCATTATACAGTAAATTCCATTTTTATGACTGGATTCCTCAATTTTGCAAATCATAGGCCCTTATATTAACAATAATTTAAAAAATGACTACTAATATCTCAGAAGTAGTTCTAAATAGTTTTTACAGGTTGATTTAATAAAAGCAATAAAAGCTTAAAATGTCATTATTAAAAAAAATCAGAATAAGAATTAAGAATATTAGCAGTGTAATAGCACAAAAAATAACACATCTGTTAAAATGTGGAGGACTAGTTCAGATTCAGTCCAAGCTTTAAAGGGCAAAACGTTGTGGTATTTATACTATCTGTTCAGTTCTAATATTTCTGATTCCCATCTTAAAAAAAAGCTTACAAAAATGCCAATATTGACACTATGAATGACAAAAGGTATATCTGTAAACAGAGCAGAAGTGTGTCATTCACAGAGGGAGAGGAAGTGCATGAGTCAGGGTGGGTGTCGTGCAGCAGTCCCTATGCAGTGCGGGGAGTAAAGGGTTGGAGCCAGCCAGCCGTGCGCAGAGGAGGAAGGGAGTGTGTAAGTCTGAGGGCCCGTATCACATTCTTACCTTCACCTGAGGAGACTGCAGCTTCTGGTACATCTCCAGAGAATAGTGATGGAGCCACATTTCCACAAACACCTTAAGAAACACACACAACTGTGAAGTTCATGCCAAAACATGAAGTAAACGCATCACTGAATGACAATTAAAAACATGTGTTTTTACCTGTAGTAGTGTCTCTGACCTCCAGATCTCTTGAGCAGCAGGGTCAGCATTGACTGAGGGCTGATGGGTAATATGACGCTTCAACAAACTGGTGCTGTGACCACCATATCCAACATAAGGCACGCTGGGAGACCTAATACAGGACGAATATAAAACTATATAAAACTGGAGATTATTTGCTGAGAAAATTATATGTTGAAAGGACACCATGATACCTTGGAGCAGGAGAGGCCACGTTTCCCCTGGGGTCTGAGAAAGGTGATGGAGGCACATTGCCTTCTGTAGGGAGAAAGTACTTGAGGTAGGTGTCGACAAGCACAAAGTATGCGCTATCTGAACAACTCCCATGCTGCCCTGGAGGGTACATCTGAAAAGGTTATTAAACAACATTTAAATGAACTTATAATGAGCGTGTAATTCTGTTAAATAACCATCAGGGTGTTAAAATCAAGTAAACAGTACATTTGTCTCTTGCAAAATGACAGCAGAAGAGCTTTTACCTTTGGTGCAATGAGACTTGAGGCAAAGTTGAACATATAATATTCAAAAGGATCTGAAAGATTAAAAACAGTTATGTGAGAGAAAGACATGGAGTGATGAAACAGCCTTGTAATGTTACACGTTATATAATGGATTTTATAGCATAATACAAAAGTGAGGGTGTAATGAGCCAAGACGTACTGAGCAATAGAAGGCCTGACATGGGGAACTGGATTTTATTGTGAAACAGAGGGCAGTCCGGCAGAACCCCAGCGTGAATTGACGACTTTATAGGGCCCTGTGCAATGAATATACATGTTAATGCAGACATGGTTATTAACGCCTTTACCACTTTGAAATTAATTAGGGATGATGCATTAAAACCTAAATGAATACACTTACTGGCAGATAACTGACTGGAAACTCATACTTGTATTCCTCAGCTTGTAGTTTGTACACCAGTTTCATCATAGGACCACTGTTGAATAAATAATAACATTTGATTACAACAGAGCAACAGTTTAATATCAACACTATCATTCAAAAGTTTGGGTCGGTAAGAGTTTTTAATATTTTCAAAAAGCACTTATGCCCTTATGCTCACAAAAGCTGCAACTATTTTATCAAAAATAGAGTAAAACAGAAATATTGTGAAATATTATTACAATTAAAATAACTATTTTAATATATATATATATATATTTTAAAATATTTCTATTTTAATATGTAATTTATGATGGCAAAGCTGAATTTTCAGCAGCCATTACTCCAGTCTTTAGTCCCACGTTTTTTTTTTTTGTTTGTTTTTTTTCCCCCCAGGATTCAGCATTTTTCTCAGGATTAATAAAAAAGCAAAAAGCAAAAAGCAAAAAAAAAAAAAAAAAAAAAAAAAAAGCAGCATTTATTTGAAATAGAAATCTTTAGTAACATTACAAATGTCTTTAGTATTACTTTTGGTCAATTTAATGCACCATTACTTAATACAAATATGAACAATTAAATAAAATACATTACCAGTTTTTTTTTTTTTTTTTTTTTTTTACAAGTCTCTTCTCATCACTTTTTAAAACAACTGTCGAATATATTTTAAAAAGTATACATAAATGAATAAATGTGTTTATTCCTGTGATCAAAGCTAAATTTTCAGCATCATTATTTATTATAATAATAATTCTAAAAAGTTTGATGAATAGAAAAATCCAAAGATCAGCATTTATCTGAAATAAAAAGCTTTTGTAACATTATACACTACACAATTTAAACGCTTGGAATCAGTGTATATATGTATACATGTATGTATATATATATATATATATATATATATATATATATATATATATAACTAAAACACACACACACACACACACACACACACACACACACACACACACACACACACACACACACACACACACACAAGTTTGAGAATTACATAAATATTGGAAATTGGAAAAGTTGCTGCTGAAGTTTTTATAATAACAATTTGCATATACTCCAGAATGTTATGAAGAGTGATCAGATGAATTGCATAGTCCTTCTTTGCCATGAAAATTAACTTAATCCCGAGAAAAACTTTCCACTGCATTTCATTGCTGTCATTAAAGAACCTGCTCAGATCATTTCAGTAATCGTCTTGTTAACTGAGGTGAGAATGTTGACGAGCACAAGGCTGGAGATCATTATGTCAGGCTGATTGGGTTAGAATGGCAGACTTGACATGTTAAAAGGAGGGTGATGCTTGAAATCATTGTTCTTCTATTGTTAACCATGGTGACCTGCAAAGAAACGCGTGCAGCCATCACTGCGTTGCATAAAATTGGCTTCACAGGCAAGGATATTGTGGCTACTAAGATTGCACCCAAATCAACAATTTATAGGATCATCAAGAACTTCAAGGAAAGAGATTCAATTCTTGTTAAGAAGGCTTCAGGGCATACAAGAAAGTCCAGCAAGCGCCAGGATGGTCTCCTAAAGAGGATTCAGCTGCGGGATCGGAGTGCCACCAGTGCAGAGCTTGCTCAGGAATGGCAGCAGGCAGGTGTGAGCGCATCTGCACGCACAGTGAGGCCAAGACTTTTGGAAGATGGCCTGGTGTCAAGAAGGGCAGCAAAGAAGCCACTTCTCTCCAAAAAAACATCAGGGACAGATTGATCTTCTGCAAAAAGTATGGCAAATGGACTGCTGAGGACTGGGGCAAAGTCACATTCTCCGATGAAGCCTCTTTCCGATTGTTTGGGGCATCTGGAAAAAGGCTTGTCCGGAGAAGAAAAGGTGAGTGCTACCATCAGTCCTGTGTCATGCCAACAGTAAAGCATCCTGAGACCATTCATGTGTGGGGTTGCTTCTCATCCAAGGGAGTGGGCTCACTCACAATTTTGCCCAAAAACACCGCCATGAATAAAGAATGGTACCAAAACACCCTCCAACAGCAACTTCTTCCAACAATCCAACAACAGTTTGGTGATGAACAATGCATTTTCCAGCACGATGGAGCACCGTGCCATAAGGCAAAAGTGATAACTAAGTGGCTCGGGGACCAAAACGTTGAAATTTTGGGTACATGGCCTGGAAACTCCCCAGATCTTAATCCCATTGAGAACTTGTGGTCAATCCTCAAGAGGCAGGTGGACAAACAAAAACCTACTAATTCTGACAAACTCCAAGAAGTGATTAAGTGAGCAAAAGAGACTTCTTCAAAAAACATTAAAAATCTTACTGTTCAAAAACTTTTGACTGATAGTGTAATTATTTCAAATAGCAGTATATATCAGATTTGTACTCTGAATAAACAGTTGTAATACTAGGCATGCATATACAAATACACAAAATAATACAAAACAAAAAGAACCTTGGGTTCAGAAAGTCCATGGCGATGTTGTACTCTGCAGAGCGAGCCTGCAGAAACCGCAGGTTCCAGCCAGTAAGGATTCCATCCAGGCTCCCGAACACACTCTCCACCAACCAGGGAAAGATTGCATGCAGCTCCTAATCAAACATATGTCATATAAACACAAACAAGACTTTTCATGGCTTTCTTAATACAAAGAGCAGTGGCGCATGCATGCCATCCTCTAAACAATCCAGGCAAACACGGGCCTTACAAGTGACTAAGCCAACAAATGAAGCAAGAGAACAGGCATGTGTGGCCTGCACAAATGCTCAAATAAATCTGAGAAAGGAGGTCACAGAGATCAGCACTAAACAAACATCATTCAGACAGCACTGAGTTCAGTCAGGGTGAGGGGGAAGTGGCGCCAGCAGGACAGCAGCTGGTCCAGTGCCATGTGCCAAGCGTTTAATGTCTAATACACGGGCAACGGCACATTTGCCTTAACAGATTTCTCTGAGGAATTTAACAAAAAGCTGCCTGTGTTGGGTGCAAAAATAAGGACTTTATAAATGGTTATAAAGTGTGTCACAACACTGTTAATAATATCATTAACCATAAATGTACTATTAAACCCTGGTGAAAAAAACAGCTAAAACCAGCCTAGGCTGGTTGGCTGGTTTTAGCTGGTCAGCAGGCTGGTTTTAGAGGGGTTTTGGCCAATTTTCCAGCCTGGTCTTAGCTGGTCAGGCTAGGAAACCAGTTAAAAACAGCTAAGACCAGCCAATCAGCCTAGGCTGGTTTTAGCTGTTTTTTCAGCAGGGAAGATGAGTATTTCAATATTCTTCTACATATTAAATCAGAAGCCGTACCTTTGCAGGATAATCGTCTATAATTTTTCTCAACTCGTGACATCTTTGATGAAGAGGTTTATTGGTCCAGTCTGCCTTTAAATTGGCCTGCAGGGATCAAGACAGGAAGGTCAGACAGAGAAATAAACATAAGTAGACTGTAAATATAATATATAAACAGCTCTAGTACAAACCAGAAAATAACTGGGCTGTTGCAGGGCAGGTGCAGCCATGAAAACTCAGTCCACAGATCAACACCAAACCTGAAAATATAACGTTATAATAGTCACATTTCAAAACATTCAGCATCTCTAGTGAGGTAACGTTACTTAAAATAGCACTCCAGTGCCAGTCAACGTTATCAATGAACAAATAGCGTATTTCATGCCTGCTACTAACACATATTAGCTTATCCTTAAACATAACATTTTAAGTTTATCTAAGTATGTTTTTATGCAAAAATGCCGCTTAGAGGTTAGCCAGCTAGCTCCACTATCTGCTAACTGTGTAGCCTGCACATTATTTTTCCCTCTGTGAAAGAGCTAAACGCTCAGTCGGTTTCATGTTCAATTAAAACAGACATTAAACATGTCACAATAGTTTTTGAGTATATTACCTTACACGCAAGAGAGAGGAAAACAATATTTCGAATAAATTCCAATAGACCGCGCTTAGAGCCAAGAAGAGTCAAAAGCGTTGGTTATGATGTCATGTCCGCCTAGCACTGTAACAGCGCCGTCTATAGGCTGAGGGCGGAGAATGACGTCACGAATAAAAATGAACTTCCTAATGTAAATAAAAATAGATGTCCTGTGTCTAAACTATTTTAATCCAACATTGGCTCTTTTATATTCGACGCCGCCAACGTTATACAAACTTTTAGTACAAAAAACATTATTTTTATTATTATGATATTAAAAGTAAACTCATATTGTCATTTTTTTATTCTACATGCTAAATATTTTATTTATAAGTAGTTCGAATCCCATCTTTTCTCCTTCTAAAAAATGAATTATACAAATTTCTATAATTCATTTTGCTTTATACAGTACTTTATACAAACCCCATTATAAATATTATCTTAAATATTCTTTAGAAATATTTAGGTGCTTTCCCTGTGTATGTATGTTTTTGTTTGACATATAAATGCAGTAGTTTGTTTCAGATAAGTTTTTCATAAAACTTTCAGAGTTTTATCTTGCTTTCTCTCAGATGTCATTCTTCATTTTTTTTTCTTTTTTTTTTGTATTTTATTATAACTGTTCTGGAAATAGTTGTAATATATAATTTTTATATTAATTGTAACAAAAAAAAGAAAGAAAAGAAAAAAAAAAGAAAATGGATTTAAATGGAATTTATCAAATAACATAATTTAAACTCGGAATTAATATATGTAAATATAAAAACTTGCTGTTCTACAGATAAAACATTTCCAGTTAACATTAAGAACATACGTTTCCATTTTTTTTAAAAAATGGCTTAAAACCTGTATTTTAATTTTTTTTTTTTTTGATTAATTTAATGTGATTACATTTTTTTTTTTATTCAAACATATTAGTCTTGCATATATTTACAAGAAATATAATAAAAAATACATTAAAATTCTTTGTTTTACTTTATAAAAAAAGTAACAGGCTAAAAACACATATTTTATATAAAAAAAAACATTAAAATGCTTTTTATGATTTTATTTTTTTATTTTATCCAAATGTTTCCATCTAGCATATGTTTAAAATTAAAAAAATGTCACAGGCTCAAAACACATATTTTAGGAAAATTGATAGGCTTTTTATACAAATTTAATGTAATGTAATATTATTTTTTTATTTAATTTAATTTAATTTAATTTAATTTAATTTAATTTAATTTAATTTAATTTAATTTTATCTGTTTGGATATGCTTGCAATAAAACAATGTCACAGGCTGAAAACACATATTTTATGAAAAAACACATTAAAATTAACATGCTTTTTATTAAAATTTTATGTAATATTTTATTTTATTTTATTTGTTTAAAGATTTCCATCTAGCATGTGTTTACAATTAAAAAATGTCACAGGCTCAAAACACTTATTTAAAAATGAATATACTTGTTTTTATAAAATTTAATTTAATACTTTATAATTCATTTATTTTATTTTGCTTTATTTTATTTATCCAAAGATATCAGCCTTGCATATGTTTGCAATAAAACAATGTCAAAATGCATATTTTATGGAAAAAAACACATATTAAAATGTCCATGATTTTTTATTTTATTAATTTTTTTATTTTATCCAAATGTTTCCATCTAGCATATGCTTACAATTTAAAAAAATGTCTCAAAACACATATTTTTAAAATGAATATACTTTTTTTTAATTGAATTTAATATAATTAAATATTTTATTTTATTATTTTATTTTATCCAAACTTATATCTGTCTTGCATATGTTTGCAATGTTTGTCACAGGCTCAAAACATGTATTTTGAAAATTAATATGCTTTTTATTAAAAGTTTTATTTAATGTAATTAAATATTTTATTTTATCCAAAAAAATAATATATAATATATAATTTCTTATTAAGTTCAAAGTTAATTCAAAATATGTGGAGATGACTGATAAATTACTACTTAATTACTTTACATTAAATTCCTGCTTTCTATTGCACTTACACCTCAATCTAGTAGTTGACTGATGAATATTTAAAATATGTATTCATAAAAAATAAATACTTTTCACCTTTGAACTAAAGATGGCAGATCATTCCAGTCCAATTTAACTCCTGGTTATAACACATGTCAGCTTTGAACCTGTTTTGTAAATATTCTAGTTAAGATAACTCTTGGAAATACTGTTATTCTATTTCCAAAGTTTGACATGTGAATGATGCATCTGTCATAAACTATGAATTTGTAAAATCTTAAATCTTTTATTAGGTTTATCGGATGAAAATGTGCAGGATGAACCACAGGCCCAGCTATGGGAGGATTCAGAGGAACATAAGACTATGTTAGTCATAAAACCCCTAAATTTGGATGCAAATTAATATCTAATCTATGTGATGATATGAAATTCAGAGAGCAATAAGGACAAGTCTGTGGAAAACATCTGTCAAACTGAATAGACTTCAAAATGAACCTGAGGCAAAATAGCACCGATAACACAAACAGCAGTCTAATGTAATAAAAGTGTGGCATGTCCATCAGCTTTAGATATTTCTGTATGTCTCAGTCTATCATATGCATTTATTCAGTTTGGGTTGCAATCTAGCAGACACATAGTGACAGTCTGGATAAGTGACAGTAATATTTGGAAAATAATAATCTGGAAAAATTGCTTTATATGAGCTCTCAAATTGGCTCGGTTTTTGAAACAAATGTTAATCTCGCACTAGCAAAACTCAAAGAGCAAAGAAATAACAAAGAGCTGTGAACTTCTCATCTCTAATTCAGAGCCATGTCTGTGCCAAGTGAATGTGGTTAGTAATTGGTTTTATATAAGGCTCATCTTGCATTTGAAATACAACAAAATAATGAGGCCTGTATTGAAAGAATGTCACTAATGCGGAGAAGTATGCGAGTTGTATCCCACTCGGTTTTCATTTATTATTGTTTGAGTCTCGAGATGAATTTGTTCATCATTTCAGGAGAACTTGCACTTCGGAAGAGATTGCGTTTTGAGTTGCAAATGTTCCAAAATGTGTATTAAAAAAGAGAGACACATAAGATAGAGGCTGTTACTGATCTTTCTTTTCTCTTACACCATTCTTATAGACCATTTCAAGGATGTAAACAATAACAAGCGCGTTGGAACGTTACTGCGCATGTCCGGTCCTGAAACATTTCCGGTAGCGCTATTTCTCCGATCTGTCAATACGAACACATTCTTTTAAAATCTAGCGAAAAAGCTAGTTAAGGTAAAAAAAGCTGCTCATTAACTAATCGATGCTGCGTGCGTGTACACGGGAGATTGCTAAAAGCATATCACATGAACGGAAATATTGTGAACATTTATTCGTACAATGGATGTCATCAGTCTGAAGCAAGCAGTGCAACTTACTTCATGTTTTGTTCCCAAGATATCCGGAGGTTGTTCGTGATTAATTTACTTGCATTGCGTGGTCAGTCTGTATTTCTGTTTAAATATTTGTTTTCATTAGTACATTACTTTTCACAATACATATCGTTCCAAACAACGCTAAATGTATGCTATTAAAACTAAGCGCTCGATGCTATTATTACGTGTTGAATTCATTTCAACATGTGTTCAACGTTAGTTTGGTCAAGTTTGTTGCTGTGGAACAGTGCAAGTGGAGGGTATGAATGCTCCGAGTCATCATGTGATCACAAATAAACAAGATCGTCGCAATTCAATGATGGCTAACGTGTTTTACATAAACCTGTAGATCTGCAGATTAATAAATGCACACACAAACACACATAAAGCATTCATATATGTTTTTATGCACGTATTTACTGTTCACACCCACACAAATTTTATATATATATATATATTCATGTGAAAATGAATACTGGTGTAATGTAAAGGCTGATGCTAATTCAGCTTTGCACAACATTTTTTATAATAGAAATCATTTAAATAATTAATCATGTTAATAAACATAAAATACTTATTTCAAAAACATAAAAAAAAAATACTTTGTCCAAACTTTTGACCAGTACTGTATATAAACAAAAAGCATTCTCTCACTTTCAACTGTTTTTATTTCCAGCACATGTATTGATATGTAAATATTTGTATGAACATAAAATGCTTCAACAAATGAAAGAACAACAACTGAAACAACATTTGAACTGAAATGGAGTACAAAGGGGGAACAAATGTCAAAAGCAGCAGTCTGTATCCGGCCTGGTCATCAGTCGCTTTAAGTACTACACTAAATTACTGAATACTACACTCAAGTTCTCAATCACATCTGGGTGTTGATATGGTCAGATGTGGTTTGTCACTGCAGGATGATCAGCTGTCCTTGGGTGTCTACAGATGATGGCTCTCCTTACACTGCCTTCTCAGATTTGGTGACCCTTCTGTATTTCTGCAACGGTTTACATCAGTTTAGAATACTTTCTAGAAAACAAAACAAAGGATATTAGCCATCATTATGAAAATGTATATAACATTTAACCAATTCTATGGGAATTACAGGGAGCTAACAAATTTCAGTATTACACTGTATTGTCAGATTTAGTGACCCTGCTGCATATTTACAACTGCTTACATCAAAATGCTTCCTTGACTAAGAAACAAATGATATTAGAAATCACCTGTATGAATTTTGTTTACATTATATAAGGATAAAAGTAGAAAAACAATTATTTAATATAATGCACAATATAAAAAAAAATAATGCTATTATTGCTTAATACGTCAGTACATCTTGGAATTAACATTACCAAAGCTTATGTGATGGAAAATAATATTTACCATAAACATTACGTTTTGTAAACTACTGCCGTTAACTGTTACACAATACGACATTCACGTACTTTCATGTTACTCACTGCATTTGTCAACTGGCAAAATAACTAGACGACTAATATGAATTTAACCCACATAACACTTAGCAATAAAACAGAAATAAAAAAACTTGCCTTTTTTCATTAACGTTACACACGAAAGCTAGATGCATATGTAAACAATGACAAAATGCTACTTTAAATTATACGGCATCATACTTGAAGAGTTAACGTAAAGATATACAAATAAACTGATTAATTAAAAACGATATTTACTTGCCTGAATCGAAATGTGCGCTGTATATCCTAGAGTTGCTTGTTGTTATCCAGCCTTCTCCTTCACTGCCGCAACACGGGTACGTTTCGCGGAAATCTACCGTTAAACACGTCTCAGAATGTTAGTACCGCCCCAGAGGGAGCACACAACCACCGAACGACAAGGATCTAATTTTAATTTAGACATTTAAGCAGGATGTTTGTATATATATGACCGCAATCCCACTGTTCATAAAGCGCTTCTCGCCATTGTTTTGAATGCGCTGGACCACTAACCGGAAACGTCCTGGGACCAACGACGTCACTTCCTTAAGCCGCCGAATAGCGCTTGAAATGGTCTATAAGAGGTTAATCTTATTCTCATCATGCTCAATCAACACATCTAAAATTACAGAGGAAATATCAAGTGCAACATGAAAAAGTCTCAGTTGTCATTTCCATCTTCATTAAAAAAAATTCCACTGAAATTCTGAATGTCATTATGAATCCTTAAGGTTCCATTACAGATAAATGACTTTAGTCTTTGTTTCTTCACTCCAAAAATTAGACTTTTGGCAGGCATCATTCAGAATTATTACGGTGTGCACCCTCAGTTGAAAGGTCATTCACATGGGATGTTGTCCAACATTTTATAGATGAATAGTTTTGAATAAAATTAAATAAAATTAATTTTTAATTGAAATCATATTTATTTTTAAAGTATATGTTTTGAGCCTGTGACACTGTTTTATTGCAAACAAATTCAAGATAAAAAATAAAAAAATAATAAAATAAAATAAAATAAAATTAATTAATTGAAATAAAATATTTAATTACGTTATTTTAAAGTGTAATAAAAAGTATATTCATTTCTTAAATAAGTTTTTTGAGCCTGACCATTTTTTAATTGTAAATATATGCTAGATGGAAATCTTTGGATAAATAAAATAAAATAATTAAAAAATAATCAAATATTACATTCAATTCAATTCAATTTTAATAAAAATCATATTCATTTTTAAAATATGTGTTTTGAGCCTGTGATATTTTTTTATTGCAAGCTAATGCACGATGGATATATCTGAAAAATAAAATAAATTGAAATAAAATATTGAATGACACTGAATTAAATTTTAATTAAAATTATATTCATTTTCATTTTATGTGTTTTGAGCCTGTGACTTTTTTTATTGTAAACATAAGCTAGAAGGAAATCTTTGGATAAAATAAATTAAATTTTAAATTAAATTAATCAAATTCTAATAAAAATCATATTAATTAATAAAATACGTGTTTTGAGCCTGTGACACTTTTTTTAATTGTACACATCTTTGGAAACATCTTTGAAAATCTTTTTAGATAAAATAAAATAAAATAAAAATGTAATAAAATATTAAATTACGTTAAATTAAATTTTATTAAAAATCTTATAAAAATAAAATAATCAAATAAAAATCATATTAATTTTTAAAATACGTGTTTTGAGCCTGTGACTTTTTTTAATGGAAACATATGCTATAGATATCTCTGAATAATAAAATAAAATAATTAATTACATTAAATTACATTTTAATAAATATATAAAATTCATTTTTTAATTGTAAACATATGTTAGATGGAAATCTTTGGATAATTAAAATAAATAAATAAATAAAATAAAAAATAAAATAATATAAAATTTTAATAAAAATCATATTAATTAAAAAAACATGTTTTGAGCCTGTGGCATTTTTTTTATTGTAAACATATGCTAGACAGAAATCTTTGGGTAAAATAAAATGAATCATTTTACTAAAAAGCACATTAATTTTTTTAATAATTAATTTTAAAATAATAAGAAGAATGTACCCCTGTGTAAATTACCCTTTCCTTCCAACCAAAGCTGTGTGAAACATTGTTGGACAGTAAGACACTTGAATGCTTTGTCACAGATACCAGTCAAACAGAGTAATGTTTCTTTCATATTGACTCTTCACATTATTTCTCCTGTTTTTTACCATTTTTTTCCTTCACTTTGTGGTTGAGACAAATAAAGGCAACTGCCGCAATTTCATCCCCATTGCCCCTAAGGTAAATTGGCCCTTTATCAAAGGCAGGCCTCATCTATCAGTGCAAAGACGGGTATTGAAATTGCTCTGCTGGCCACAAATCAGGCCAATGGATCAGTCCCTTATCTGGAACAAGGCCGTCATCACTCTCCAGCTGGAAAAAAAAGAGGAAGAACGCTGGCACGAGGACCTTTTTCGTAGCTGGACTGATGGATATGACCTCCCTTGACCTTTGGATGACCAGTTCACCTGGTGTGGAGTCACATCAGGGGCTGGTAATCAGGGTCATTCTCTATCTCTTTCAACTTCATCTTCTGCAGGTCAATGCAAATAGATAAAGAACATCATTCAAGATGGAGAGCAGGAAATAGCCTGTTAAAATGAGGTTGTGAAGGCTGCTGTAATCACACTGGTTCCTAGTTTAAATGTTGAGGTTTTTTTTTTTTAATACCCCTGATTTTTTCTTCTGTTGTAGATGTGGCACCATCATAAATAAAAGTATACAAATTACGTAACTGGGAAATTATTTTTACCATAAAAATTGATTTTTGATCAGGATTGATGAAATGCCATTGATCATGTCATGATAAATAACACCCTGAAATCATGGTGTTGAAAACACATTCATCAAAATGAACATCCAAGGTCAGTCTTTGCATGGGAAGAAAATAACCATTTACTGCGTTTGAATTCTTTCTCATGATAATTTTCCAAGAGCTCAACAAGTAATTGAACTCAAGAAGTAAAAACAATCAGAAAATAAACATTTAGTCATCATACTTTAGCATGACTTGGTGAAAATTTAACTGCTATACTGAATGAAAAAGCATATACTTCTTCATTGTTTTGTTCTACAGATTTGTGTAGGCCTACTAATGTTTTTGATAGTGTTGATAACGTTTCTGACAGATAATATCATGTTTTTTTGCATTCGCCTTGCCTTATATGGTATCCTGTCAGCAATGGGGATTAAGTGCAGCAGACTTCCATTTGGTCAGGTGACTTTCAAAATATACTGAATAGCATTTCTTTTTTTCTTTTTTAATTAGAGTCGGTGATGCAGCTGGCGATGCAGTGTTGCCAGATATTGCTTTGAAAACAAATAATAAAAGAAAACAAATAAAAAATAAAACTAAATTAGTTCATTTTTTTTGTAGATAAGATAAGATAAATATATCACTAACCATAAACTGCAACGTCCCACTTTATTAACTATGAAATGTCACATTATGTGCAAAAGACAAGTCCACAGATGCTTATAATAGCTGGATCTGGCAACACGGAGGCTGCATCCGCACCCTCTCAAATCTCTCAAGCCCCATTCACTTTGTCTCGCAGCATTTATTTTCATACCACAGATGCTAAACAAACTGTCTAAACTTAATTAAACATACATTGAATGCTCATATGAAGATTTTTACGGCAAATCAGTCATTCAGAGAAGAAATTTCATTTTTGACAATGCAAAATCCGGACTTCGGTGACCCTTTTCTTCCCGTAAGAGTGGGCGCGGCAATTTTATGGATTTGGCTTTTGGTCTCATCCGCGTCCAACTATTTTTAGCTGTACAAAACAACTCGTTTTGCTGCTTGATGTTGCAGATTGGTTTGTCTTACCATATTATTTTATTGTATTATCTTAATTATGAACAAACTGGTTTGTAGTGCAAACAGTTTTACCATTTACTGCACACTGTTATTCTTCTTGTTCTTTCCATAAAGGCCAGGGTGCCCAAACCTGTTCCTGGAGATCTACCTACCTGAATACTTTAGTTCCAGCCCTGTTTCAACACAGCTGTCTGTAATTATCAATTATCAATTAATTAGCTGGTTCAGGTGTGTTTGGACTGAACATGGTAGGATGGTAGATCCATAGACATATTAAATACATAGACGCCTTGCTTTGGTCCACTGCTTGTGAAACGTCAACGCATACGCCATGTTTTTCCAGGCAAGACTGCCTTAAAAACAAATGGAGGTAAACTGCTGTGTTTTTTTCTGGGTAAAAACGCACAATAACGTTTACATTTATACACATTAAAAATATTATTAATTTTTATAAGAAATTGTGAATGCTCACACTTGGCAGTGTGCAGCGCAAAAACTGGTGGCTCTTGAGGAACTTCCAAAGGCACCGTTGACAAAGGCGGGTGAGAATGAGGCTTTCGACTTCACTGACAAACCATTTTCACTCAGAATTTGACTGAAAAAGTAGACCAGTAAAATGTATTGCAATAATGTTTATCTACCACCATGAAAAAATGCTTTTACAGTATGGAAAGAAAGAAGATGAAAGACAGGTTAAGAGAAAGATGAAGGAGAGAGAGAGATAAATGAGGGAGAAATTCATAAAGACAAGGCTGAAAAAGAAAGAGAGACACTTAGCCTTGAAAAGATAAAGGAGAGAGGACATGTGCTGCAGAAAAATAGAGAGTCTGCCAAATTCAGAGAGATCCAGAGTCTCGAAAGTTTGATGGAGGGAGAAAGTAAGCATAGAAAGGCTGGAGAAAAGAAAAGGAAGAAGAGAAAGCTGAAGGAACGAGAGACCACTGAGCCAACACCATTTCTTGTGGATGTCAAACCTCAGCAAACCCCAGTCAGTCTTCCAGTGAGATCTTTCTTCTTGAAGCCAATAGAGGGAGAACTTCCACTGCTTCCAAGTGTCTCTGAACACTTTGCTCTACCAGCCGTTCACTTCAAGTCCCTGCCGCCAGTGACCAAACTGCCCACGTGTCCTCAAAAGCCAGCTCTTGCACCTGAGGAAGTGACCCTGCCAGGTCTTCCTCTTTAAGTGGATCCTCTGAACACTTCGCTCTATCATCCACTTGCTTCAAGCCCCTTCTGCCACTGACCAACTGGCTCATGTGTCCTCAAAAGCCAGCTCCTGCACCCGAGGAAGTGATTCTGCCAGGTACTCCTCTACAGGTGGATCCTCCAAGTGTCTCTGAACTCTTCGCTCTACCAGCTGCTCGCTTCAAGCCCCTTCCGCAAGTGACCAACTGGCCCACGCGTTCTCGAAATTCAGCTCTGTCACCTGAGGAAGTGACCCTGCCAGGTACTCCTCTACAAGAGGATCCTCCAAAACTGTTTATGGTTCCTCCACATCTCACTCCACCACGTGATGAACTGTTTTCTCTCAGATGCTCCCAAGTCCTCCCAAACGACTGGTGGTTCTACCAAGCTCCACTCCTGCATCTGATGAAGTTGTTGCTCTGCAACATTCTTCAAATAAAGTGTGTCCTCCCTGCCTGGTGACGCCTCAGCTGTCCACTTCTTCCCTGTTTGAGCCACCTCCACAACTCATGCTCATCGACATAGAGGATGAGGAAAACAAGTATGTGGAGTGCACAGGGAAGACCATCTGGGTCTGTGACTTACCTAAGTCTGAACGCCCCCAACTACTGGAGGCTGAAATAAATCCAAGAATGGCTGCTTGATTGGAGAGTGACAGTAAGGTGCTGGAAGAAGTGTGGGAGAGTGAAGTGGTGGAGGTCCAGGGATTTGAGGAAGAGAAAGATGACCCCAGTGAAATGGGAGACTCTAAAGACATTCAAGGCCATTTGGATATCGCCTCTCAGAAAAAGAAAGAGATGGATGAGCACATGATGAAGCTGTTCTGTGTAACCCTCTCCTGAAGTTCCCAAGAATGAGACCCAGCACCATGTGAATGTCCAGGAAGAGCTACAGAGAAAAAGAAAAGTGTCAAGCTTTCTGTTCACCTGGGCAGTAGTTAAGGCCAAGAAAAAGGAGAAGAAAATATGGAAGGAGAAGGAGCGAAGAGATAAAGAGTTGCTGCTTGAACGCTACAGAAGCGATCCAACACTGAAGCACTTGTTGATCAACAAGCACAACCGCCACTACCGCTCCTCTAAATGAAGATCATTGTACCTCCCCAAAATGTCTTCTTCACCTTTAACCTACTGCACAGTCCTGTGTACAAATAAAACACTGTGCAAAGTAAATTCTAAAAGATGCATGCAAGTGTCCTGACTATTAAAACATAAAAAACATTTAATATTTAAATTATTAATGTTTACACAGTAAATCTTTACACTTGATTTGAGTAAGAGGTAAGTTCACAGGTAAGTTGCAGTTAGTTTATCATATTGTCTATGATGTGGATATTTCCAATACCTGCCACTCTTTTTTTTTTTTTGTTTCCTCTATTATAGGCCCCCTTTGTGGTTTTTGGAGCATTTTCTCCCTAAAAATACATAGCATATTCTATTGTTGTTTTTTTGGACCAAATATGCATGTGTATATTTATTTATAATGTATCTTTCAGAAGCAAAGACTGTTACACATTAATATTAACGGTCATATAAAACCATATTTGAAAGAAAACTATTTCAAATTTTCTAAACAAAGTTGTGGTAATGTTACTCTTCCTTCATGACACTTTATTTTTTGTTTACTTAAAAGTGAGACATGCCAAGTCATGACTGAGCAACAAATGCTAATAAATAACAAATACTGGAGTCAACTTTACATATGTTTCCATACACAACACTCTCAGAAAAAAAGTGCAAATGCTGGGGCAGAACCTTTTGGGTACTACTATGTACACTTTATGTAGTAATATGCACTTTAAGGTACCAATATCGACTCTTTAGGTATGAAAATGTACCTTTAAAAAAGGCACTGACTTACTTTTTGTACCTTTTATTCTGAGACTTTTCAAAAAATGAAGACTAATTTTATTCTGCTTAATCATTTTACCAAAATAAGAGGGATCAAACAAAATGCATGTTATTTTTTATTTAGTACTAATATGCAACTATTACAAAAGGTTTAAACACTCACTGATGCCCCAGAAGGGAAAACAATGCTGGGGGTGAAAACTTTTGCACAGAATGGAGATGTGTACATATTTCTTATTTTGCCTAAATATCAACTATTGCTGTGTGCTTAGTGTCATGTTAGAAGGTGAACCTTTTGTCCATTCTGAGGTTCTGAATACTCTGGGCTGGGTTTTCATTAAGGTTGTCTCAATATTTTGGTGCATTGAGCTTTTCTTCTACTCTGTAAAAGTAATTTAAAGCAGTTTAACATAAGGCTGCAACATAACAAAGGGGTATGAATACTTTCGCAAGGCACTGTATGTGGCTTGTAGAAGCAGTCCACTTTAGCGTATGTAATACTCTCAGTAACTCACTCAGTTTCGTGAAAATATATGGTATTATAATACACAACCAATCAAACAGGACTTCTGTACAGGAACACACAATAATATTCTGTTTTTTGCAAATAAAGCGGTGGAGTGTTTATGGCATGGAGGATGGAAAGCTCTAAAATGACAAAATAAATACAAAAAGGCAATTCTGTCAAGCTGTAGGCATTTCCTCCACTCAGTGTGTGGTGTTATCAGTCCCTCAGGAAAGGAAGAGGACCTTTCGTCTATTCGGTCTAAGTGCAGCTGGCATAAAATGTATGAGCCAGATTTTGACTGGCAGTAAATGCCCGCAGAGAGTTAACAGTGAGGTGACTCAGAAAGATGGCTCTTAAATGAGAACATAGACCAAAATATATCTCTTTTTCTCATTCTCTTATCAGAGCTAGTGGGGTGCTGTTAAAATAATCTGGAGAGAGCTTGAAAAACGGCCTTGGGTTCTCCCATTGTATTTGAAAAAGGGACAAAAAGGCAAAAAGCAAAGCAATTCTTTTAGGCTCCTATCAACAGAAGTTATAATCTCAAGTGCAACTAAACAGGTTTATTACTCTGCTTCTTGAAAACATGCTTTCAGATTGGTTGGTTGTAGAATTAACGCTATGATTTTTGCCCTGAAACTGGCACTGTTTTCATGTTTCACACAGAAAATTAAGGTTGAACCACTGATGTCACATAGACTTTTTTAAACAATGTCCTTACTACCTTTCTTGGCCTTGAATGCATCAGTTGCATTCCTGTCTATACAGGGTCCGATTTAATTTGTCTTCCGAAGGTGAACATGAGGGTGACTAATTAATGACACAGTTTTCATTTTTGGTAAACTATCCCTTTAATGTCAGTAAACTTAGTGGACATACCTTTTCTATTTTTGTACAGTGATTTTTTCTTTCAGTGTAGTTGTGATTTGTTCAGTGTACTGATACCTTCAAACTTTATTTATCTCGCTTAGTCTCTTGAATTCTCTTGCACATCTGAAAATATCAATAATGCATGAAATGCTTAATTTGATGAAAGAGCAGTCAGCCGTATTTATCTACCCAATCATGGTTCACTGCAATAATCGCATCAAAATGTGATGACACAACAATCTGTTCTCAACAGCCATGACAGCGAGTCAATGAAATGCATGTTTTACAACTTGTCGCTGAGATAACTGTTGGCGTACAATATTCAAATTGTTATGAGAAGGTAGGGGAAGGTTTTACACCAACCAGCAAACAAATCAAATCAAGTAAAAGCACAAGAAATATTTCATTTACAAAATAAAATAAATACAGAGATCCATAGCTGAATTAATATATCAGTTAACATTAAGAGAGAAATGAGGTTCCTCATTTATAGAGGTATAGGAGACTGGTAATGTGAATCTAATAGGACAGAAAAGGTCTGGGACAGAACAGGCAGTCCATCTTCTCTTTCTAATGATTACTTCAGTGAATGCTGTAATGGGGTCGGATGTCACAGTGTGTTTGATTTAGAGTCGCCGGCCCTTGGCTGGTTGATGGCAGGACTGTACGTTCAATGAAAACCAACTTTAGCTGAATGTCCACATGTGATGTTACAGGATGACCGCTGGACATAACCACCTAAGGTGAAATTAACTTTATTATTTTAATGGTAAAAATATATAGATTAGTGTAGGTTTAGATGATGTCTTAAATAAACAATAGTTCACCCAAAAATGAAAGCTTGCTGAAAATTTACTTACCCTAAGGCCATCCAAGATGCCATCCAAGATGTACAGTGGTGGCAAAAATTATTAGTATTTTCACTAGCTAAAAATGGTTTAAAGTCACTATTTTTCTATCTTTTGCTGTAGTGTGTCAGTATAGGAAATATCAGTTTACATTTCCAAACATTCATTTTGCCATTAATTGTAACTGACTCCTTGTGCAAACACAAATCTCACTGGATTATTACAATTAATGGCAAACCATGACTTCTCAAAACCCTTGTTGACAATCACAGCACACATCTCAGAAGGGATTATGTCCCTCTCCAAGTCATTAAGGTTTCGAGGCTGACGTTTGGCAACTTGAACCTTCAGCTACCTCCACAGATTTTCTATGGGATTAAGGTCTGGAGACTGGCTAGGCCACTCCAGAATCTTAATGTCCTTCTTCTTGAGCCACTCCTTTGTTGCCTTGGCTGGGTGTTTTGGGACATACCTATCCACGATCCATTTTCAATGCCCTGGCTGGCTTCAATGTCCTGGCCCTGACGGTACATGGCTCCGTCCATCGTCACTTTTATGCTGTGTAGTTGTCTTGTCCCCTGAGCAACAAAACACCCCCAAAGCATAATGTTTCCTCCTCCATGTTTGATGGTGAGGATGGTGTTCTTGGGGTTATAGGCAGCATTCCTACTCCTCCAAACGGCGAATTGAGTTAATGCCAAAAATGTTCGATTTTGGTGTCATCTGACCACAACACTTTCACCCAGTTGTCCTCTGAATCATTCAGATGTTCATTTGCAAACTTCAGACGGGCCTGTACATGTGCTTTCTTGAGCAGGGGGACCTGCAGGATTACAGTCCTTCATAGCGTAGTGTGTTACTAATTGTTTTCTAAGTGACTATGGTCCCAGCTGCCCTAAGATCATTGACAAGATCCTCCTGTGTAGTTCTGGACTGATTCCTCATCGTTCTCATGATCATTAAAACTCCACAAGGTGAGATCTTGCATGGAGCCCCAGACTGAGGGAGATTGACAGTTATTTTGTGTTTCTTCCATTTGCATATAATCACACCAACTGTTGTCCCCTTCTCATTCAAGCAGCTTGATGATGGTCTTGTAGCCCATTCCAGCCTTGTGTAGGTCTACAATCTTGTCCCTGGCATCCCTGGACATCTCTTCGGTCTTGGCCATGATGAAGAATTTGGAATCTGATTGGCTGATTGCTTCTGTGCACAGGTGTCTTTTATACAGGTAAGAAACTCAGATTAGGAGCACTCCCTTTAAGAGAGTGCTCCTAATCTCATTTTGTGACCTGTATAAAAGACACATGGGAGCTAGAAATCTTGCTGATTGATAGGGAATCAAATACTTATTTTACTCATTTACATGCAAATCTATATAGAACTTGTTAAAATAAACCTGCTATTAAAATGATAGACTGATCATTTCTTTGTCAGTGGGCAAACACAAAATCAGCAAGGGATGATTTTTTTTCCCTCACTGTAGTTTTAATAATGTTAAAAAGGTTTAATAGGTTTGTCCAGTGTAGACAGGCTTAAGACAGGCCAGTTTAGAGAAGTCTTTTTGATAATCACTTTTTTTAATTGTTCAATTTATTCAAACATATATTTGGAAGATGTTAAGAAAAACCTCTTGTTTACATTTGACAGAATCACAAGTCAATAATAAAAACAAAACCACTGAAAGTGGCTGAGAGGGAATGAACTTTTGCAGTTACAGAAGGTCATCTCATCACCTTTGGATCTCTAGACAGGCAAACAAAGCAGGGCCAGGCCTGAGGGACATTATGAGTAAACAGCCCCTGTAATGGGCTCTTAATCGGACCGGGCAATCTGGAGAGGGAGGCCCGGAGCTGTGCTGGACCGACAGCGAGCTGGAGGTGACTATGTGGCAGTTATTATTAGCGCTATCATTGATCAGAAAGGGAAAGTGCTGCAGATGAAGTGGAATGATGGATTTCATGGCTCCAGCCCACTCTCACTGCTGGCACAGAGGAAGGAAAGAGGGAAAGCACAGGCACAAGAGACCACAGAGAAGATGGGTAACTGTTGCAAAATGAATTTGCAGCGCTCTAAGCTCATTTTAATTCTCAATTGCTCACTTTTCTGTTTTACACAGCACACACACACACACACACACACACACACACACACACACACACACACACACACACACACACACACACACACACACACACACACACACACACACACACACACACACACACACACACAAGACACTGTAAATATATGTATTCCCTTCATCTTTTTCAATCTCTATTCTTCTTCCCCTCCTTATAATGAGATATCCCTTAAAGGTATAGTTCATGCAAAAAACTAAATTCTGCATTCCTCTTGTTATTCCAAACTAGTTTGAGTTTCTTTCTTTTGCCAAACACAAAAGAATGTACTCAGGGTAGTCTTTTACAACAACAACACAAGACTGTAATTAAAGGCAATGATGCTAAAAAATGGTTTAAAATGACATGAAACTCAAATGGCTTCAATTTGTGCTCGCTGTGTCTTTAAGAGAAGGTTCTACTGCAATTATAAAAGGCATAGGCAGAATTATGGCATGACGGGATGCTGCTAAATTATCTTATATCATGTCAGCAATTCATTGTGGAGAGCTGCCTCTAAAATAACTGGCTTGCTCACTCCGTCTCTAAATGTCAGCTTAAATTCCTGCCAGATGATCAGACTGAGCAAAGCATACTGACATGATTTATGAGGCAGCAGAAGACAAATGTACATCTTAATGAAAACAGCAGTGAAGTCTGATGCTAGCTTTATATCTTAATACATCATACCTAAAATAACTGGGCATGAGCTTGCATAAAAATGCTAGATTTCACCATTTCCAACTTCCTTTTGTGTTTCTGTATTTCATATTTATTTTTCTTCAATTCATCAGTTTGCCAGGATCATGAAAACATATTGGCGAAAAATAGCAAATAGCAAATTCAATATAGTTCAATATAGTCTATCACTAAAAACAGTAAAACAAAAACACTGACGTTCAACGCTAAAGTAATACATAATCCTACACTGTAAACAAAATCTGTAGAAATTACAGTATTACTGGCAGCTGGTTGCCAGTAATTTACTGTAGATTTTAATTTATGCTATTTACTGGCAACAGTTTGTTCAAAGTTAATTGAACATTAAACATTAACAAGTCTTTATCTTTACAGAATAAAACTAAAATAACAGCCTCATGCAAAGCATTCTGGGAACCAAAATCTGAAGGAAAAAAACAGAAAAAGGTTGATGAAGGTTTCTGGTTCCCAGAATGCTTTGCAGTAGGTTGTTATTTTATAGTTTTATTCTGTAAAGACAAAGACTTGTTAATGTTTAATGTTCATTTAACTTTGAACAAACTGTTGCCAGTAAATAACATAAATTAAAAATCTACAGTAAGTTACTGGCAACCAGCTGCAGAACTACAGCAAATTTTTTACAGTGTATGAATTTCTGCATTTGTACATGAGATCATGTCGGCTCAGCTAGTGGAATACTGAGCAATTATATTTTGTCCAGAGGCAAAAGATTTTACTTTTGAATATGTTAATATTCAGTTACATTTATATTTCTGCAATCAAAGCATTTCTCTTACCCTGATTACATCTTAACTGACTTCTTAACTCTTAACTTGTTTGTCTTAATCGAGTGTGAGATGAAGAGGATATATAAAGACGTGCCCGTCTGTTTAACATTTATGAGCTGAAACTGCCAATTCACAGCGGAGCCATGGGCATGGATTAATTCATATTAAGTCAGTAGTTTATTAGGTCTGGATATGGGCCTAACAGGATTTTACAAGAGAGGATTATATGAGGATACGGTTTGTGAACAGTTGAGTTTAAATCCCATATGTATCCCTTGATTGTTTGCATTAATTGTACGTTCAACAAATTCATTGAAAAACTATTTTCTAATTGATCAGGCCTTGTGATTCTAATAGTGTGAAGCAAAGCTTTGCTTTGCATCACTGGCTACTAGGGGTGTGACGAGACACTTATCTCACGAGACGAGACGAGATTTTGGGTTCACGAGAACGAGACGAGACGAGATTTTTTAACTTTTTTAAAATAAATCCTCAATGATGAAATATATAGGGGACAATAGTATTTTATTCAACAAAAAACACAAAATGCAAAAAAAATTAAATAAATGTAGGTGTCACACCCCTGGACTTTATGTTGGTTTCTCCCATTCTCCCCCGCAGTTCAGTGTGTTTTGGTTTCTCCCTCATCGTCTGCACCTGTGTTTGTATTTAGTCTGTGTATATAAGGTGTGTGTTTTCCCCTGTACTCTTGTCGGTCTTTGATGTTATCCTGATGTTTCCACTCCATGTTCCTGTGTCTGCCTGTTCCCATTGGATTTATTTAATGTTCGTTTTTTACTACGTCGTTGTTCGTGTGTTCCTGCCTACAGCGTGACAGAAAGACCGACCGATACAGTTTTTTTTTGCGTGTTCACCTCCGTTTTGTTTTCCGTTCGTTTTCTCCAGTCTTTTATTTCCGTAGTGTGTTTCCCCCATGGATCCCTTCCTCCGACCAGAATTCATCCTGCTACGGCTGAAGCAGGGGGAATTACCGCTCGAGGGCTACACGTTAATGTTCCAACTCGTAGCTAATAACACCAGCTACCCGGACGACGCGCTCTGTGCGTTCTATGACGCCAGCCTCAATGCGTCTTGCAGAGCGCCGTCGTCCGAAGACGGCCCTCGAGCGAACTTTGCCTCGTTTGTGGAGTGGACACTGGCGAGAAACCGATCCTCGTTTCCCAACTGTTCCACGGAGAATCTCGCCAGTGTCACTCCGGACCCAGAGCCCAGCCAGCCACCCCGACCCGCGGATTATGAGCCCGTCACTGACGGAAAGCCCGAACCCGGAGCGACAACATTATGGACTGCCGAAGAGGTCAAAACTACTGATCAGGTGCGTGAGCCAACCATTACATCCGCGCCGGTGGAATGCTTCGAAGAGCAAGAGAGGGCTGTAGAGAGCCCCGTCCACTGCACCGCCACTGGGGGTGAGCAAGAGCACTCTGGGGACTTAATGGACTGTGTCATGGAAATACCTATCTGCCTGGATTTCCCACCCACCCTCCCTCTTCTGCCTAGTCCTGAATCTCCGCTGGTCCCGCCCAGCCTACCTGAATTCCCGTTGTCGACTGTCTGTCCCCTTGCTCACCCTCAGCCCACCATCTGTGCAGTGGGTTCGCCGCAGGTCTGCCAGTCTCCATCGGTGTCATGGCTGGAGGATCCCTCACCATCGCCTCCAGCCTCAGAGTCCTGGACTCCACCTCGGCCCTCCGACCCTGCGGCTCCACCCCGGCTCTCTGCTCCCTCGTCTCCGCCGTCGCCCGTCGATCCACCAGCTCCACCGGGCTCCATCGGCCCTCCGGCTCCGCCCTGGTCAGTCGTCGCCCCATCTTCGCCTCAGGACTCTACTCCTCCGGCTGTGCCTCGTCGCTCCGTCCCACCAGCTCATTGGACCTCCTCCCTCCCGCGGGCACAGCCTCGGCCCTCTGTCGCTCCGGCTCCGCCGCGGATCTCCGGATCTCCATCTCCGCCTTGGTCGCCAGAGCCTTGGGTTCCGCCTTGGCCCTCCGGATCCGCGGCGTCACCCAAGATCTTCGGCTTTCCGTCTCCGCCTCGGGCTCCACCACCACCTGCTCCGCCTCCGTCGGTCGGATCCATGGAGTCGTCAGCCTCTCCTCCACCATGGCTCCTCCCTCCATCGGCTCCACCGTGGATTTACATCTTGGCTGCGGCCTGGGTCTCACCTGGCTCCTCCTGCTCCAGCCCCCTCCTGTCACCTCCTTGGCTCCTCCCTCCGTCATCACCTCCATGGACATTTCTGTCACCTTTCTGGACTTCATTCCTGGCCCCCCTTCCGGAAGAACGTCCTCCACCCAAACCCCCTCCTAAGGACTTTGTAGTTCGGTCGGCGCGTGGACGCGCCTTTTCCGGGAGGGGGGTGTAATGTCACACCCCTGGACTTTATGTTGGTTTCTCCCATTCTCCCCCGCAGTTCAGTGTGTTTTGGTTTCTCCCTCATCGTCTGCACCTGTGTTTGTAATTAGTCTGTGTATATAAGGTGTGTGTTTTCCCCTGTACTCTTGTCGGTCTTTGATGTTATCCTGATGTTTCCACTCCATGTTCCTGTGTCTGCCTGTTCCCATTGGATTTATTTAATGTTCGTTTTTTACTACGTCGTTGTTCGTGTGTTCCTGCCTACAGCGTGACAGTAGGTGCATTTTGATATGAACTTGTACTTTATGAAATTAAACTTATATTTTAATGAATTATATGCAGTAATAAAAATGCTGCATGATTCTGGGTAAACTGAAAAACAATTGTCTTTTATAAACTGGAGATCACGATTCTGAAGAAAAAAAGGATTAGAAAATTAAACAAAATTACATAATTTACTAGTGGTTCTGAAATAATGTTCATTGCTTAAGTCTGAAAAAAAAATGAAGGAGCCCGTGTCTCAATTAATAAAGACTTTCACTATTGGAATCTCTTGAATGTTTAATTCAATGAAAAATACTTTTTTTAAACGTGCAGTTGTCGCCCACTCCTGGTGAAGAGAATAAACCTTTCTCTACATACGTGTTATATTTTCGTTTTTGATCGCTACTGTAGACAATAAGTGTTTATATCCAAACTATAAGCTTTTATCCCAGTACTTATGTTATTTAAATGTCTGTAACAAAGACATGATGATGATTATGTGGTTAAAAAGACTGTTTGTGTTGCTTTCTGAAACCATAGCAGTAAGAATGCAGATTTGAATGTCTTCAATAACTTTCACATCGGCGTCAGTGGAGCGTGAAACAGTTGTAATAGACAATGCTGAATCGTTGTCATTCATGAATAAGATCGCATGGGTGTTTGAATAGAGATCGTGATATTTATATAACTATTAGTCATGCAGCCCTAATGTAAACACTAGGTGTGTTCGACTTCATGCAGCGCTGCGCAGACCGATCGGCGGCTGACTTGAAGTAGTGCATGCCGGTTAGAAATTTTGTCCGACTTGAACCGGCGCAGACGCCACGTGACGTTCACGTGTGGCATCAAAGTAACGCGAGAGCGTTTCGAGAACAGCCGGTTTGCTCAGCCAGCACAGCATTTCAGAAGGGACTGCGCCAGGCTGTGATGACGTCACAGCTTCTCATGATTGGCCACATTCACCACATGAAGATGATCTTGTGTTTCTGCATAACAAATCAATTTGCATGCCATTTCGTAAATAGTTTACGATCTTTTGACTGCAGTACATTTTATTCCCTTAAATTCTTTATATTGGATTTATGCATAAGTTTATTATTGTACTTTTTTCATACAGACCACTTATAGTATTCAGCTGCATATTTAAGTAATATTTTTTGTGGAATAACTAAAATGTCACAGACATTTAATGTAATGTGGTCAACACTGATTGATGCTGAAATCTGTAGTTGCTGCTTCACTTGCATGTGCTGCATTTCTTCCAACAAAAAGGTATTTCTATAGCTTCCAATTCATCTGCAATAAAGTAGGCAAACGCCACGTGATCTGCCATGTTTGAGAGAGCAACGAGATCTCCAACTTGTCCGACTTGACGGCTCCGTTTTCAGCTC
Organism: Garra rufa; assembly: GCF_049309525.1. NCBI lineage: Eukaryota > Metazoa > Chordata > Actinopteri > Cypriniformes > Cyprinidae > Garra > Garra rufa. Next base: position 26,789,806 of record NC_133379.1, read on the forward strand.
CTCCCCGACTGCTTTCGGCTAATCTCGCCGATCGGTCTGCGCAGCGCAGCATGAGCTCGAACACACCTACTGCAAAATGTTTTGCCATGATATCGCCACGTTCTCGCGAGACCAGTCAGATCTCGCGGGACACATCGGAGTCTCGCGAGATCTCGTGCCACGAGATCTCGTCACACCCCTACTGGCTACTAATCTTCTTTCTTTCTAGGAATTTTTCTTGGTGATTTAAACCATTTTTTAGGGGTGATTTACAATGTTAGACTTTTTGGATTTAAAAATGAAAACTGTAGGGAAGTAGAATGACAAAACGCATGAAGATTTTTTAAGTTGAATTTCTGAATTTTAGAATGCCAAAATTTCAGGACTACCAGACGAATGAACAGTTTTTTCCCCCAGGCAATCCACCTTATGAACAGTTAAAATGTTCCTCCCATTGTGCAAAAAAATGTGTGGAATAATCTGACATCTACTGCTACCACCTAACACATCCCCTGCATGTGGTAAGTACTTGTGTCTCTGCATTATAACTTTACACAGAGCACAAGCATCACAGTAATCAGACTAAAATGTCGGCGATTCAAAACGGCAGATTCAACAATTAAAAGCGGCTAGAGCTCCTAATTAAATATATATTTTTATCCATGTGCCAGTGAAACATCCAATCAGAGCAGCGCTCATTAATATTCACGAAGCTTCCAAATAAGGCAATAACAGAGCATTTCATTATAGGGACAAATCCTAGGGTTGTAAATGTACCTGTAAAACCATTTCTGGAGATTTTTTTGCCCTTTCCTATGCCATATACCTTCTATGTAGATATCAGAGAACAATTTAAAAATATTGTATAAATGCATTCTATGGCACCTTTAATATTTTTTCCTGTTTTGCAAAGTCATGCGCAAATGAGAATGCAAAGAATACTGGATACTAGATTTTTTTTTTACTAGTGGGTGCAGGACACCATAGTTCATTTAAGTAATTGAGGATAGCAAAATAAAGTAAACTGTGACATATTATACCCACAAATTCTTAATACAGTGGACTACAAGTAAAATTAATAAAGATTTAGGACCAAAAATTTGATCTGACACTTTAACCTGACCATGTTTTGTTATATATCTTTCTATCAAAGTTATCTGACATGATCAAGATGAATTTGTTCTCACGCAGTTTAATTGTTGAGATTTTATTACCATTTTCTAAACTATAGTGAATAAACCTTTGAAGGTGTCTGAACAAATTTTGGTTTGACTGTAATTGATTTGTGATTATCAAGATGAATTTGTTCTGACACAGATCAACTCTAAGTTCTTATCATGTTTTATTACCATTTTCTAGCGAATAAACTGTTATAATGTGAAGAATGTTGAAGGTGTGAATAAACAGAGCATGTTTTTGCATCCAAAAACAGGAGATACAGGGCAGTAGAATAAAAAAAGCAATGTCGAGAGAAGTTTTTCATATTTAAACTTGAGCAACACGTTTTTAGAACTCACGTCACGTGCTCCAAATTGCAAGACACATGCACAATGCTCAAATGTTCTCTGTGAACGGCCTTTAACTGTAAAATTGGTCTAACACTAATGCGGACTGCAGATTCAGAATAAAATAAAAATGCTTCAAAGGGCAGACCAGTATAAAATGGAACGGTTATTGAAATGCAGATTTTATTTGCATGCAATCTCTGTTCTGAAGTGTGCATTATCATTTTCTCTAAGGCTTCCTCTTATCTTTCAGAGGAAGGGATGTTCCCTGCAATGAATTAGAACCTTAATTACACGCAAGCTTATGAAGCAAATTAATCATAAGATACTATAATTCATGCATCGAGTGGACATCTGTAGACATTTGAACAATGGGTGTGATTACCTCACCGTTTTAATAGCAATAAGGCCATTATTGGCTCATGTAAACATGATGCCAGATATGATTGCTGGTGTGTGTATATGTCTTGGAACACGATCAATCTGAATTTTTGTATAAAAGAAAATGTTCCTGCAGCCATGAGCTGAAAGAAATACAAAATAAAACAAACTATGAACCCTCTTCTTTATGAACACGGAGGTCTCGCATAACTGGAACAATGCTTTACATTTCCGGTCTCTATAGACAAATTAACATATTCTCTGAGCTGATAATATAATGTTAAACCTATGAAAATGGTTTTAGAAACCACATGGCGCTATAGTTTAATCACTTTACAGTGTCACAATGACCATCTTTTTGTGGTAACTCACTTGTCCTAGTTTAATGAGCAGGAAGATGACGTAAAGCGACGTGAGGTTTGCTGCAAATAAAAACAGAAGTGCACATATCCTACATACAGCTCCGATTGGTACGAAGTTCAGGTGATTTTGTCCACAAAATGATAAGAACACATATCATTTTAACATTTCATTTATTATTTCACACCAGTGTTGGGGAAAGTTACTTTTAAAAGTAATGCATTACAATATTGAGTTACTCCTTAAAAAAGAAACTAATTACATTGCTTAGTTACTTTTAATGAAAAGTATTGCGTTGCGTTACTTTTGCGTTACTTTTTAAATCTGGGCAGGGCTTTCTTGTTTGTTTTCAATATAAAAAATTATACTTTTGGCAAATGTAAAAGCCTTTTTAAACCAAAAGCCTCAGGCTTAGAGAAAAGTAAATTCCCGTCTGTACAGTAGACCGCAGAAGAAAAAACTCTTCAGCAATTAAAAAAAAGGAGTAATTTTTGCTTATTAGTATGGAAGCATTGGATCATCAAAAGTCGGCAGCAAAGACAATAAAATGGGATTAAATACATAAAGGATATTTGTATTATTAAACATTATATTGCAGGTTTGCATTGAATTTCACAGTTTTTATTCTTTTTGATGAATACTGTATCTGTTTTTTTTTAGTTAGTGAGATGAATTAATGCATGTTCACATTTATTCTAGAACTAAAGTAACATCTTACTCACAATTTCTCTCAACATGGGGACAGGAGAGCTTTTAATCAATAAATGGAAGGGAAAAGTAACTGGCGTTACTTATTAAAAAATTAACTGAGTTGCCAGGTAACTGAAAACAGAAAAGTAATGGATTTGCGTTTCGGTAAGGGGGTTTCCCGGTAAAAATTGCGTTTTGAAGGGCATTAAAAAACTTCTTTTTTGGGGTTCCCCTGGTAAAATCAGGGTTGCCAGGTTTTCACAACAAAACCCGCCCAATTGCTACTCAAAACTAGCCCAAAAGTAGCCCAATGGCATTTCGAGGGGGGCCCCCGGTAAAAATCACGTTCTGGTGGGTAAAATAAAAGTTTTTGGCTTGGTTCCCCTGGTAAAATTTGCATTCCAGGGAATAAATATCACATTATTGGGGTTGCTTCAACCCGCAGACATGAAAAACAACCCGCAGCAGCATATTAAAGTAGCCCAATTTCGCAGGAAAACCACAGACTTGGCAACACTGGGTAAAATGCTTATCTATCTCTCAGGTAAAAGATAGGTAAATTAAAGAATTAATGTCATAAATGTACTATAAAAAAGGTCCATATGTGACCCTGGATCACAAAACCATCATAAGGGTCAATTTTTTTAATTTATCTAAAAGCTTAATAGCCTAAATAAACTTTCCATTGATGTATGGTATTTATGGTATATTAGGATAGGACAATATTTGGCCCAGATAAAACTATTTGAAAATCTGGAATCTGAGGGTGCAAAAAAATCTAAATATTGAGAAAATCACCTTTAAATGTATCCAAATTAGGTTCTTAGCAATGCATATTACTAATCAAAAATTAAGTTTTGATATATTTACGGTAGGAAATGCACAAAATATCCATACAGTGTATTTTTGGCTGTTGCTACAAATATACCAGTGCTACTTAAGACTGATTTTGTGGTTCAGGGTCACATATGATATATCTTCTATATTCCCAAGTTTTATGAAGATAAGTGACTTGGAATGTACTGCAGCAAATCATATGGACCACTTTTACTATAGTTTCATGTAGCTTTTTTAATAATTTTGGAGCTTGACAGCCCAAATCACCATTCACTTTCATGATATACAAATGAGCAGGCAGAATATTCTTAAAAATTTGTTAAGAATGAGATGAGGGTGAGGAAATAAGAACAGAATGTTCTTTTTTAATATAAAATATCAAATTATCAAAATATCAAATTACAAATTTGATTTTGTTTTATTTTTTCATTAAAAAAATCACTTTGCTTTAAAGTCTATGGGGGCATGTGGGCATGCAGCGTCTGGATCCCCATATCAACTAATTCAGCAGAATGGCACACCAGGGCAATTTGACTAATCTATTAAACTTTGCTAAATTGTTTTGAAAATGAGCAAGAAGATGCATTCTGTAATCAGGTAAATTGTGTTGCTGCAATGACTCTCAATAAACACTGTTGAAGAAAAAGAGTTTAAAAAAATAAACTTGGTCTCTTGAAGACTTGAAGGATGGTATTTTCTCTGTGAATTTGATTAGCCAGGCAGGAGTTTATTACCCTCTGTAAAACATTCAGCCGCTTAATGTGCAATAGACTTCCTTCTTTATGCTCCGCAGCAGTTTTCTCTGCTCATTATAAACATGCAAACCCTGCAATTCAACACCCGTTGGGTTCCCCGCAGTTCCCTCAGCTCACAAGGGTTAAGCACTTTCATATTTCACACTGACAGTGGCCAGGACCAATGGGTAAACACTTTGTGTACGCTAAGATTCCTATTTCGGATACATAGTTGTAATGAAGTTTGTGTTTTTTGTGGTTTTCAAGGATGCATTGTTATTATGAAAGAAGACAACAAAGAACACGCTAACCTTGGGGGAAGAAATTAGTAAGATACCATGCTTTGAATAAAAAAAAAAAAATCTGAAGGAGAACCAACATTCTAATATACTGTTGAAACAAATAAACGATGCTGCATATATTTATTATTTGGTTTCTAACTAGCTTTAGCTCATCTTGAGTTAGTTCATTCAAAAATGAAAAGTCTGTCATCATTTACTCACCCTCATATTTTTAAAACTTTTTCTTTGTCTATACAAAGCCCTTGGGTTTTAAAACAACACTAAACACCACTGACTTTCATTGTTTTACTAAAAGCCAAAAACACTATGGTGCGTTCAGTCCAGACGCATTATTCGCGCAAATCCTGCAAGTTGAAAAATCTGAACTTGTATTGCATTTGACAGAATGAATATGGTCATCGTCGTTGTATGTGGATACTTGGAACTGTAAGATACATCTTCGTACTATTATAGAAACAGGAATAAAAAGGATCTTGCTTGGAAGAAAGTGAGTAAGGGGGTCGGGCAATCTAGTAAGTTGTAAAAATTGCTCTTTACTCAATTTGAGCTATATATATATGTATAGGCAAAGCACAGTAACTACACATTTGATCAAAATTTAGTTAAGGCTTAAAATGGGCTTTGTGACAACTGTTTTGTCTTGTGGCAAAGTCTCCTGGTTCAATTTTGTCAAAATTGCAGTAACTACAAAATCCAAACTAATACCAAGGCAAATCGCAGTAAGTGATGTTACTGTGTTCTAGCTTTGTTTTCCCGGCTTTGACACTGCATCTGCGTTCTGCCGTTAACCAATATACAAAGACGGGTAAAGAGGGTAGCAAAATATTAACTCCTAGCAAGGCAAATGACAGCTTTATCATCATTTTTTTGAACTAGCCAGCCGCTGGCAAATTAAACAAGCATTTAAGCCCACCTGCACTGCTCCATTGAAGGCAATTATCCACTCTGACAATGTAATGTTAATCTGATTTATAATCGCGCTAATGTTTTTTTGATTTGGACATCTCTCCACATTTCAGGCAACTCATCAAATTGTAGTGACAGCGGTCACTCCTTCAAAAGTTAGCTGACTCTGGTAAAGCAAAGCGGACCAGCGTCCCCGGCATTAACGGTATTGAAATAGCTTTCAATCTGCCTGTGTTTGCAATCCACAATTTGCAAACCATGTTAGATCACATGATTAAAACAGAATTTAGATAGAATTAAAGCTGCAAGCAGCGATGATAGGGCCCTCGCACCCGGGCTCACCGCTGACCGGTGGCTTTAGGAAAACAGCGAACGGTGGGCAGTATGCTTTTAATATAGTAAATATGGAGAAATATGTCATTTATATGTGCCAAACTTCCTGCTGCCAGCTGGTGGCGCTATGCCTATATAGATGTGTTCAGGCCAGCACTTTTATCAAACATATGAAGTTTGTTGCAGATTGACCTTGGTATGTTTGAGTTAGTGAAAGATATGATATATCCTGCTGCCAACAGGTGGTGCTACGATAATATCTGAATATTGGCCTTTAGGTGTCTTCAGGCCAGGACTCTTACCAAACCTGTGAAGTTTGAGGCAGATCGGACATTTTATGGCTGAGTTATAACAACTTCCATGTCCATGGCGAAACATCAAACTTTGTCAGGCCGCCACAGACACGCCCTTTAACGAAAACTCAAGATCTTAAAAATTTAACATCTCTAAGGCCTTTAGATTAGACTGACAAAATATAATGTTGATATCATTAAATCTCTGGGAGGAGTTTGCTACAAGTAATTTCCTATTGCCAACAGGTGGCGCTGTGATTATAATAGAATATTGGCCTTCAGTTGTGTTCAAGCTTAGACTCTTATCGAACATGTGAAGTTTTAAGCAAATCGGACATTTTATGTTTGAGTTATAACAAGTTTTATATCCATGGCGAGACCTCGAAATTTGTCAGGCCGCCATGGACTAAAGCCTTTATATTAGACTGACCGATTTTGGTGTTGATCTGTATAAATCTCTAGAAGGAGTTTGTTGCAGAGTGCAGCATGACACTTCCTGTTGCCAGCAGGTGGCGCTATGACTATAACTGAATATGGGCATGCAGATGTCTTCAGGTCAGGAGTGTTATCACACATGTGAAGTTTGGGACAGATCGACATTGTATGCCTGAGTTATAGCAACTTCCTTTTTCATAGCGAAACATCGAAATTTGTCAGGCCGCCACGGACACGCCCTCTGATGAAAACTCTAATCCTTCGCAAATTAACGTCACAAAGGGCTTTAGATTAGATTCACCAAATTTGGCGTTGATCGGAATAAATCTCTAGAAGGAGTTTGTTCAAATACGAGGCCTGAAAATAGCAAAAATGACACAAAATTTGCTGAAAAAATTATTAATAACCAACTACATGTTGGGTTTTGGATTTTGCTCCAAGAGGCTTTTTGTAGGTTTTGGTGTGTTACATGTGTGTACCAATTTTTGTGCATGTACGTAAATCACAGCACACCGCGGAACGTGTAAAGGTGGCGCTGACGAGCCATTTTACCACACCCACTTCTGAAACCCATATCAGACGTAAATTTTCGCCAGGTTTGATGTGTGTGCAAAGTTTCATGAGTTTTCGGGTGTGTTTAGGCTCTCAAAAATGCGATTCATTTTGGAGAAGAAGAAGAATTAAAGCTGCAAGCAGCGATGAACGGGCCCTCGCACCCGGGCTCACCGCCGACCGGCTTGGGCCCTAATAATAATAATAATAATAATAATAATAATAATAATAAACGGAGCAGATCCAAGAGGGTCCTCGCACCATCAGTGCTCGGGCCCTAATAATAAACAGAGCAGATCCAAGGGGGTCCTCGCACCACCGGTGCTCGGGCCCTAATAAGAACCCTTAGAAGAACAATAGGGCCTTCGCCCTTTTGGGCTCGGACCCTAATAATAATAAACAGAGCAGAAACAAAAGGGTCCTCGCACCACCGGTGCTCGGGCCCTAATAAGTCAGCCCTAAAATGGCAACCTAATTAAAAGACTGACACACCTGCTTTTATGATGATGGATTTCTTTGCATAATCAGTAAATTTACTAGAACTGGGCAGTTTAATTTGTGTCCTGTCATATTCAAGAATAACGATCTGCATTTCAGTTGTCAGAGTCCATCTTGCCAATCATTTTTTTTTTTTGGATTTCACAGATAGCTAAGAATACATAAGAATCCTCGATTTTAATTACTAGCCAAATTATAGCTTTAAGTGTATAGATAGCATAAATAGGAAATGTACACGTTTGAGAATAGCCTACACACACTAGGCTACTTGTTTGTTTTTCTTTTGTTTAAATTGTGTGAGGTTTTTTTTCAGCTAATGTTGTAAAGCAACCTAGGTCTGTAATGAATTACTTTTTTAATAAAATGAGCAAAACACTCTCTGTTGTGAAAGTAGCAGATGACTCTTAATATTGAGGCTTACTACTAAGCAATTGTAACATCCACAGCTTGCAAACATCAATAAAACTATTGAAGTTATGTAGACATGTAGTAAGAAACACAACAAGAATGTTGGTTGAACACATTTAGTTTGTAGATACTGCACTTTGCTTTTGCAATAGTGTTTTAGGTTTTTCAGGTCATCCAAAGGCAGAGTGCAGTATCTGCATTTTGGTGGTCAAAGGTCACATCAGTCAAAATTTTTGAATGCATTACCACTACATGTTGGACTGGCTGGTGTAAAAACTTCAAAGGCATTTTTTTCAGTTTCAGTGTTGGCGTAGTTACTGCACTTAGCCTTTGTAGGGCAGTACTTATACACACATATTGAGATTACAAGCTAGCTAATGCCAGCAAATTGAGCTTATTCAACGTTTTTTACAACTACTTTCCCACTGACGAGTGGCAGAAGCCCCTCACATGACGCAAATTCTCGTCTGAAGTAAATTTCACGTGCGAATGAAGCAAGTAAACTCTAGTAAAATGTTCAAGCATCCAACTACGCACTTACTGATTTATTCGCACAAGTCGCGTCTGGTGTAAACGCACCATAAGACATTTTTCAAAATATCTTCTTTTGTGTTTCACAGAAGAATAAATGTCATGCAAGTTCGGAACAAAATGAAAGTGAAGATGACGGAATTGTAATTTTCTTTAAATGTTAAAATCTTTTTTAATGCTTTAAATGTGCAAAAATGTTCAGATCATACAACAGGCTTCTTTTTTTCCATTTGGTTTTCCAATTCCACCCTTTTAAGCACCTGACTGACACGGACTGATATAGTTTTGCCGATGTCGGCTGTCTACCCTAAATGTCACTGATTAGGTTAGAGAGGAGAGATTTAAAATGTGGGCCAGGGCTACACAGGGCACAATGCAATCTATTTGTGTCTATCTTGGTTACTTTTGAGAAGGACTGTATACTTCGCAGGTGAAAAGCTTTTGTGGCTCACAGTGCAAGTACAGTTCAGATAGGCGAGCCGTAATCCACTCCCGTACCTTTTAACACCGCAATAAAAAAGTAAGCACTGGTGCTAACTCTGCAGCTGAAGAGAAAGGGGGACCATATTCATTCTGTCAAATGCAATACAAACTTTCCTTTCTATTTGGCAAATGGCTCAAAATGTCATTTAGTAACTAACTTTACATCCAGGTTAAAAATTTAAAAAATGGTCAGTGTTCAGAATTCCACCATCAGAGGAACCTTAATATTCAACAAAAGGTTCTTTATAGTGAAAAGATTATTTTCAGAACTGTTTATGGTTCTTTGGGGAACCCAGATAGTTATTCTATGGCATTCATATTACTGTGAAAACCTTTATTTTTAAGAGTGTAGTGGAGGCAAATAATATAATTAAGTGACCAAAAGCATTTCTTTTTTTCATATTTATGATCTTCAAGTAATGCGCATGTTTTACCAGCATGGATGTCAGCGTTGTTGACATACAACGTAATAAACAGAGAACATAAACTGCCCTGAACTATTAATTATTATGGTACGTGTCTTGTAATTCGAGTCTTAAACTGTTCCCAGAGGCATCACAATAATTGGCTTGCACAACTTCTGAGACAAAAACGGGTCTTTAGGCGGTCATCTGTGTATTAAACCTTGAATAAATGACCACACTAATTAGCTTCTGTCATCAAGGTTATCTATTTTTACATGACACTAATAAAATAAACAGATTTAAGTCCTAGCCAACACAGAAATCTCAATTAAGTTTTCGAGCTTCGTTCCATCAAAATTAACAGACACCCAAGGGAAATTTGACCGATGACTGCTGCTAAAGACTGATGACAAAAACAACTGTTATAATTATAATATCACATGGATGGTTATTTCAATCACTGCAGGATTAATGTCATTGCATTTAATAATAAAAGCTCGTCTTGGTCACAGAAAACATTGTTTAGACAGCATAAACATTTTATGGGAACAGGCACATTTATAAAATTAATGCACTGTAAGTGAATTGCTTGCTTGATTCTTTACCGTCTTTTTCTTCAGTAAAGCTGAATTGTTAAACTAATTGTTCTTTGACCTCACAGGCTTTTAAAAAGTTAATAAAAATAACAACAACAACAATATTGTTGTATGTTTAAAAGATGTTCACCACTTTAGACTCTTCACTTAGAATGTGAAAGGAGTCAAAATGGAAAAATCTAGTTATTATAAATGCTGTTTATTCCAAGAATAATATATATAAATAATTAAATAAGAATCCTAAAAAATGTATCAGGGTTTCATGTAGCCTAGAGTAACAAATGCTCAAAATTTAGCTTGCTATCACAGCAATAAATTACTTGTTAAACATTAAAATACAAAAGAGTTATTTTAAACTGTAATAATATTTCACAATATTACTGTTATTTTCTGTATTTTTGACCCAATGAATGCATTGGTGAAAGTAAGATGCTCATTTCCAAAACACTAAAAATATCCTACCAACCCCAAAATATTGAACAGTTATGTAACAATATTCAAGAATAAAGAAAAAATAGGTTGCAAATTGATGTTATACTTTAATAATTGACTTTTAAATACCATGTACACTACCAGTCAAAAGTTTTTGAACCGTAAGATTTTTAATGTTTTTGAAAAAAAGTCTCTTCTGCTCACCAAGCCAGAATTTATTTGATCCAAAGTACAGCAAGAACAGTACAATTTTAAAATATTTTTACTATTTAAAAGAACTGTTTTCTATTTGAATATATTTTAAAATATAATTTACTCCTGTGATCAAAGCTACATTTTCAGCATTATTACTCAAGTCTTCAGGGTCGCAGAAATCATTCTAATATGCTGATTTGCTGTTCAAGAAACATTTTTAATTATAATTTTAAATATTTAAAACAGTTTAGCACATTTTCAGGATTCTTTGATTAATAGAAAGATCCAAACATCAGCATTTATCTAAAATAAAAAGCATTTTTTATTTTATTTTATAGAAATTAATACTTTTATTTAGCAAGGACGCTTTAAACTGATCAAAGAAATTTATAATGTCACAAAAGATTTTTATTTCAGATAAATGCTGTTCTTCCGAACTTTCTATTCATCAAAGAAACCTGAAAAAAAATCTACTCAGCAGTTTTCAACATAATATTAATAATAAAAAAATGTTTTTGAACAGCAAATCAGATATTAGAATGATTTCTGAAAAATGAGCAATGATGCTAAAAATTCAGTTTTGAAATCACAGGAATAAATTACATTTTAAAATATATTCAAATGAAAAACAGTTATTTTAAATAGTTAAAATATTTCTAAATTTTACCGTTTTTGGTGTACTTTGGATCAAATGAATGCAGGCTTGGTGAGAAGAAGAGACGTCTTTAAAAAACATTAAAAATCTTACTGTTCAAAAACTTTTGACTGGTAGTGTACAAACAAATCACTCCCTCAAAAAAAGGAACATGTATGAAGAATGTAAACAGCACTAAATGTGTTTTGATTTTGGTTTTATCATCATAGAAACTGCTCCCATAAAACGGCAAGAGCTGTGTGAAGCTCCTATTAGAGTGAAAAGGAAACATTCACCTGCCTATTTGAATAATAAATTACAGCAGGCATCACAGGCTAAACCATCACTGACATGTACTTTGCCTATATGCGCTGAAACCGGTAATGAGAGAAACGTTGTCAGAGGATGCTAGAAAAGAGCAGGCAGTTGAAATGTCTACTCAGGAGAAAGGTCTTGCCCAAAGACTGATAAATGTTAATCACCTGACATTAGCAGCAAGAGACAGGGTCACGGCAATCAACCTGGTGAATGCACTGAAATGACAGGGAAGACAGGGCGCTGAGTGCAAATGGAGAGAGTGTGAGTGGGGGTCAATATTCACTTAATTTCTTTGCAGTAGTACTCCATCTAAACATTCTGTTAGTGTTAGCGGTTTGGTATGTTATCTTCTTCACTGTTTATTACAGGTGTCTCACTAAACTAATTACAAAAGCCTCTTTGTGAGCGTAGTTGGAAAATTTTCAATACCCTGCCCAGAATTTGGCAAAGCAATTAATGTGTTTGCTAATTGGATGCCTGTGCATGTGGGGCTTCTTAAATGCTTCTTTCTTCCCAAATCAACACTCATCTTCCCTCTGTGAACTGACAGTAATTGCTGACTTGAGCAGTAGGGGAGTCATCAGCTACTCTTGCTGTCAATATCTCTATTCTGCATGGAGTGAGTAAGTACAAGGTTAAAGCCAGAACCCCGCAGTGGGCCACATTAAACATCCAACCTGTAGGAAGAAAAGTGTCTTTGATGGACTGTTCGGTTCCAAGATGAGAATGATTTTAATTCACTTTAGCTGTAATTGATATGAATTGAAGTGAATTTTAGACTAGAGGGTTTGCTTTTACATCACAATTTGGTCAGTTACCCAGATGCGAGGCCATTTTGGCAATACTCGGATGTAAACAACAGCATGGATTGCAATGTTAATGTGCTACTGAATACGTTGTTCTGCTAATTTTTGCTGTCTAAATCACATAAAAAACGTGCGTGGGGAAGCTGCTAAACCATGGACTTAGTAAGCAGGAAAGGGTAAATGTTTTGACAAACTAAAGATAATAGGTGGTAAAGATACATACAAGGGTTATTAATTAAGATATTAGCATAATATTTCACCTACCTGACTGGAAATGATAAAAACAAACATGAATGTTGTCAAGATTCTTGGCCTGGAAATCCTGGTTCAGTTTGGCCAACCACAAACGCCTTTTGTTCCTCAGACAGTTTTTTGCACTCTTCTACATGATTTTCTACAACTTTTGGCAGTATATAGTACTCCAAATGTTTTTCCCAGTCTGACTGATTAGTACAGCCCAAAACAAGCAATAATCAGCGAAATATGCAAGTTTCGTTCGGTTCAGTGGCATTGTTTATATTCATTGCCGCCAGTATGGTCGATTGATGATGTGTCGTGAAAACACTAAACTGTCTTCATAATTAAGATAATACATTAAAATAACAAGGTAAAACACACCTATTTGTAATATCAAGCAGTAAAACCGAATGCTTTTTGTACAGTTAAAATAGCTGGACGCCGATGAGACCACCGATGAAGCCACACCCATAAAAGATGAATAAGAAATTCAAAGGCAATTCTTAAACTTTTATCTTTACAAACAATATTGTGCTACGCAAATTGAGTTTTTTAGCAAAAGACAATCACAATCTGTCTCAATGTTTACCTCATTAAATATTCATGAGCTTTATACAGACGCAGAAACTTGCGAGCTGTTTTGTCTCCATCCTCTCAGTCTTTCCCTCATGTCTGGGGGAAACATTATTCAAAATCTCTAACTGCGACGAGAAGCGAGTTAAGTAACAAAAACACACTATTCATTCACACTATGTGCACAGAGGATCTATGTGGTGACATTTAAATATATTTAAGTTCATATATATATTTATATTTATATAAATATATTTATATAATATATTTAATTCAAATATATTTAAGTTTTCAACCTTAAAAAAAAAACATTAAAAGTACAGTGTTTGAGGTAATGTGGGTGTGAATCTGTATGCTATCTGTAGGTTATGTAATGGATGATTTTCAACAACCCTCAATGCAAATATTTAATTTACAACTGTATTAACACTTATACTAAACCTTGTGCCGTTTTAAATCGGCGCTTTTTGTATCAGCATGCCACCAATGGCATGGAAAAAAAATCACAAGGACATGAGTTTGACCACTAGAGGGCAATGTCGCGCTTGTTGAGGTAAATGCAGTGCAATAGTCCAAGGTCCAATCACTCAATAACTACATTAAAACCTGCACCGTGACTCTTATTATAACATAACCACCATAATATCTCACTACAATGGGATAGGATCATTTGTAACGTATACTTACAACACATTCCATCTAGCTTCAAGGTTCCGTCGTCCCTCAGGTTTTAGACATATTGATCGATTAATCTACTGACGATAGTCAATAAATGCTTTTACAACAGGTGAACATGTTTTACAAGCACATATCCTTTTTTAAGGCGAATGCATAAACAAGTACACATCGCTAGCAAACTATATCAATTCTTATTTTATTGTAGGCTAGGCGACATTGTTATTATTTGTGCTTTTAGTTTTTTTCTGCTTCTTGTGTATGCTGAAGCTTTAAAACAATCATGGAAATAAAGTACTTTGAAGTTTAAATTGAAATTCTTACGCCACCCTCCCAGTTTAGCAGCATTTGCCAGTCAGAGAAAGAGAGAGAGAGAGAGAGAGAGAGAGAGAGAGAGAGAGCACCAGTATCATGACTCACTGTGCTTGTCGCTGCGGAACCCAAAGAGCAGACGAAAGCACGAGGGATATTCAGTGTGGGCTTCATGGATGAGAGAAAGGAGCATTTTCAATGCATTTTCAACAGTACAAATTATTTTTATTACTTCTTTCCTCACATTCTTGAAGTTTATGGCTTGTTTTTCGGCATCAAAACTGTGACGGGCGATACAGACCGACGACTGGACTACAGTTGCATTTCTTAAAGTGTATTAATAATTGTGGAAACCCGGGGTAAAGCTATAGCTATATTTTTTCTTCTAAGTAATGACTTGTTAACATAAAATAATACCGTAACGTAGAAGCGTAATTGTTTCTTAATCACTGATATTGTCTATTAAAAGTCACTTTATTTGTAACCCCTCACGTCTTCTGGAATTACAGTGGATTTGGCATCATTATGAAGCGCTGGCGAGCCTCACAAGCGATGTTCAACTTTCCTCTGAGATTCTCCACACAGCTGTGCGAAGTGAGGCTTATTTAGACGGATCACACATCCACGACTACCAGACTGCTTTTAAAAAACACTTGTGGCGCGGAACTACAAACCAGTGACTTCCCAGGGAATGTCACTTCCATATTTCTAATGTTTGAGGTGCTTTCAGACACTTCAGAAGACATATAAAACCCACGAAATAGACCGTGGCTGTCAAGATGACAACGTTTAGTACGTTTCTGCACCGCGGGAGAGACTCGTTTTGAGATGCTTGGAGGGGGAAACATCTAAACGCCACCCTGTTTCTCGCTTTTAAAAAGATGAAGGCTGTGTTTATCGTCCTGTAGACCTTAAGGAAGATTTGTCGGTGGGAAAACACCGACCCGTTCCCTTCTCCATCCCCGACCAACTTCAGAGGAACTGAAGATGCTGCGTCTCAGCCCAGCTGGGCTCATATTGTTCATGCTTTGCAGAGGTAAGTCTGTCAGAGCGCGGCAGTAACAGGTGAAGACCTGCATGCTAGATCGTTCACTTTCCACGTTAAATTCTTATGTGTATAGTAATAAATGCACCAGCTCGGTTCTTTAACACATAGTGGTTATTATTGTGTAAAAGGTGCTACTTCATGGTCTGTGAATCAATGATTACAGATTGCCAGAGGTGCTCTTGACATGTAATTGATGACCGGTTGTAAAGCAATTGAAGGTGGGTTCTGAATGGCCATGGTTAAATGTGCTGAATACACAATTACTATATGGATTTTAAACTAGAAGAGTGATGAAAACTAATGACACTGCTTAGAAATTAAAAACAGGCTGCAGTAAAACTCTTCAAATGCTTTGTAATTTGGGACCTTTACATTTGTTTTTACATTACAGCTTGTCATTAAGCATTCCTCAGGATTTAAGCATTTAAAAATCAATTACTCACCTTCATGTTGTTCCAAACCTGTTCCACAGAAAGAACACAGAAGATAGTTTTTGTCCTCATACACTGAAAGTCAATTTTCTTCAGAATATCTTCTTTTGAATTCCACAAAGGAAATAAACTCATACATGTTTGGAATGAAATTTTAATAAAGTTCTGCCACTAAGACTAGTTCATTCCACCTCATACTGTTACACATTGACTGTGTTCATATAATCTTTGAGTATAATGTAGGTAGACAGATTTGGCGTGTTCTTCCAGTCTACATATTTATGAAGTTAGTTATAAATGAACACAAATAAATGTATTTTAGATGCCAGACAAATCACCATGTTGTTGAGGTAAGCAGCTGTTAAATACACTTTTATCACGATTGACTAAATTAGATGTATATCCTCATTCTGCACCTTTCAGAGCTATATTACTCTTCTGGAAGAGAAGATTCAGGTCAAAAGGTTAGGAAAATGTCACATGTAATCTCACATAAAAATAGTTTATTACATTCAGTAATAGGAAACATGAATTTCCGTGGACGTCATCCTTGCTTTGCTCCAAAAATATATGTGTGAATCATTTTTTGTGGAGAATGAATCACTCTAATTCTATTGAGGATGAATTTCCTGTGTCATATACACTCTCCGTTTTAGGTTTGATTTGTCTGGCATGCTGAGCTGGCTCAATATCAACACGGCACTGACTATGCTTGAATTACTCAAATGGTTAGAGACAGTCTTGTTCAAGTCACACAATGAAACAAAGAAGTATGTAAAACAAGAGGCTTTGATGCCGAAAGAACAAGAAGATTCACATCATTAATTTAGCAGGCAGCACTTTGAGCCATCATGAGAAACTTTATGAGGATCATAACATGGAGTCGAGGCCATAAACATGGAATCCAGTAGTACATTACAGTGATTGGTCCACTTTAGATCAATTCATGGTCATTAGATCCATCGGTGTGATTAAGCAATGATATAGAAAGCCAAAAAAAAAAAAAAAACCCAGCCTTAATTTAATGCATTAACTGACTAGAAACCTCACAGAGGCACCTGTTGTGGTGCCATTTGAAAGGCAGTGAGACGATGAAACAATAGTGGGTCCCCTGTGAGCCCATGCTGAAGTGCCAGCATCATTACCACGCACACTCACACAAACAACAAGACTATTAAGAGTGATTACAAGAGCTGTCTTTCTCTGTCTCACTGATCTTTGGCTATGGAGAGAGCGAGAGAGGGGCTGTAATCACCTCCCTCATAATTCAGGGTGGCTGCCAGCAACCGTATGGCGCTTCCTGCTTGACATCAATAAAAATAAACGCAGGGACGGTGTTTTGTTGAACACGGTCCAAATAAATAAGTGTCAATCTGACAACCTCGGCTTGAGGATGGCGATTTAGACCTCAAAAATGATTAGCTGAAGTATAATAATCATTGCTGTGAACGTCTGTGTTGATATATTGTTAGAGAAAAGTCTTGACAGTCTTGACAACCTCTCATTTCGTTCTTCTGTACGGGTGTGTTGCAAGCAAAATAACTTGTGATGGTAACTTGTGAGCAGTTGAAGGTATCATGAATCGTACTATACAATAATGAAGTATATTTACAATAGACATTTCTTTTTCTTTGTCCGCCATCTTGGGTGGATTGTCAAATACGACTGAATGAATTCAAGGTGCACTTTTTCATTATGTAAAATGCAAGTTATAAGCGCTTTGGGTTTCTTCTCATGATATTCTTAGCACTGTATTACAGAGCCTCAGTGACCTTTGCAAAAATAAGAAAAATACAGACTTTCGTGTGCACATAAGAAACCATTAAACGTAGAAAATAGGACAATGCACACTGAGTCACCTATTGCGTATTGCGGCATCAGTCTATGTTGCGGTGTTTCTTGGCCATCACAGAGTATGCGCTAAAGAGATCTAAAGCTTTGAAATATGACATACTGCCCTGATAAAAGCCACATTTTGAACATTTTTTACAGTACCAGTATTTTTATTATAGACCCTTAAACTTGGCAAATAGGACAATGCACACATTGCACCCATTCCGTGTCATTGTTTCTTTGCTGCCAAAGAGGATGTGTTAAATTGGACATTAGGCTTTGATATTAGAGGTTCTACCATATTGGAAAGCCAAATTTTGAGCAAGTAGATCTCTGTTAAATCATGTGCATCTATGCACTCGTTTTATTCGTAGTAAGATAGCAGTCATGCACAGGAAGGAAATACACATGCGCATAGTTTCTCAAGGGCACAAAATGTTTCTTGTGTGCACTCAAAAGTCTGTATTTTTATTATTTTTTATTGTAGGAGCTCTGTGTGTTGTTTATATTTACAGGTGACTGTACTACATGCCAAATACAAAGCTGAAAATAATCCTGTATGAACAATTTATGTTAAATATGGTCTGAAAATCTAATGAGAGGTTTGGAAATTTGAACCTGGAAAAATTGGAAATTTCAAAATAGAAAATGTAGGAACTGGGTATGTAACGATGCAATATTATTTCGATATTAAAAAAAAAAAAGACAAATGAAAAATGTTGTACATTTTAAAGTTAAATTATTCTATCTAATGCACTTTGAGAGTTCAAAATTAAGAGCTCCAACCCATAATCTTAACTATGAAAACCTAAATCTAATCTAGTGAAATCTAGTAAATCTAGTGAAATGCTGTAATCATCTGCCGCGAAAATAAAGCATAACTAGTGGCCGTTGCATTCCCAAACACATGCTAAACTCAGCACATGCAATAAACGAGTTCACTGCATTCATTCACTGCGAACTGAGCTGTTCAGAGGCACAGAAAACACTGGATCACGAGCTGATTGCCTAAACGTGCACGCTTCGTTGTAAAATGCGCAGCGAAAACAGACTTCATGAAGGGATTAAGCCATACTGTGCTTTCGGTTTTAGTTAGTTTGACAGATACTATGTCAAAGCATAATGGGCCTAAACACAACTTTTCATATTAGAATAAAAAGTTTAAATATATTTTAATAGGGTTGTCAGGATACCATAAAAATGACTTACGATATACCAGTTGAAGTATCACGATTAGGGATGGGAATCGAAAACCGGTTCTTGTTGAGAACCGGTTCCCAGTGTTTCAATTCCATTTTGCAAACGATTCCCTTAACGATTCCAGTGGGCACGAATGACGTCATCACGCGCATTGCGTAGCTTACGCTCAGTCAATAAGCACTGGCGCCTAAGCGGAACAAACGCTCAAAAGTCTGGTAGTATTTCACCAAAAAAGACGAAAATAGGGCAACTTGCAATACTCGCAGCGTAGATATTTCCTCAAAGGGAGGAAATACCACTAACATGCTAAAACATTTGCGCACACAGCATGCAATAACAATAAAAGAATGTTGCGTTTTCGATCCGCTCCGGACCCAGCAGCGGCAGCAGCAGCAACAACGTTAGCCTGTCCTCGGCTAATAAAGCTGCAGGACTCATTCATTCCCATTATATATTTTCTAGGGAGATGACAAAGATTCTCAGCCCTAAGTACAAAGCCCCAAACAGAGACAGTTTAACTATGCTAATCAACAATTTGTTGTCCCTTTTCTTCCAGATGAGAATCGATAAGGGAATCGATAAAGAATCGAATCGTTAAGCAGAATCGAAAATGGAATTGGAATCGTAAAAATCTTATCAATTCCCATCCCTAATCACGATACTGAGTAGTATCACGATACCATGCAGTATTCATTCATTTAAAATTCAATTCTACAAAATGAATCAAAATTTCATTAATAAAAAGATGTAAATGAAAACAGACAAGATTTTTCTCTGAATACTTCATCAATGTGAATGAATGGCTGGCTACTGTTATCCATTAAAAATCATGTTCAAAACTCATCTGAGCACTGCACAGAAGCTTTATGGAGTGACATTTAGATGTGGTATTTATAGACCTTTTTCCTGAGTAAACGATGAGCGCCGCCATTACGAATTCTAACGTCAGATTGAATGCTTTTCTGTTCCGGTTTCCATAGGAACCCATTCAAATAGCCTCCATATGTTTTTAATGTAGCTAACGTCCGCTGATTCGTGTCATCTACACACTCATTAAAGTGAGGCACTGACAAATGACGGTCATTGCGACATTGCCAAGTGATGGCGCTATGGAGCCATGTGCTTTTTAAAAACATTTTAATAGGTTTAACATTAGTTTATTAGCTCGGAATATACCCTAATTTGACTAGAAACAATGCAGACCGGAAATGCAAAGCATTCTTTCAGTTAAGAGTCGGACTTACTTCCGTGTTCAGGAAAAACGTCTATACATTTAGACTGTACTTAGGATTGCATAAATAATGGTATAAGATTAATGTTTTAAATACAAAACTCTGAATATGATGGGAAACTTAAAACCGCCAGCAGGTGGCAACAGTGTTCATGATTGAATCACTGAGTCGTTCAAACGATTCTTTCAAAATGTCTGAATCATTCAGGAGTGAATCAAATGACTGTTTTCAGAATGCCTTAGTGAATCAGTGATTCGCCCAAACCAACGCGCATTCGGATTCGAACACAGAAACGAAACAAAAACATCTTGCTCGTCTTGCTGAAGGAGCATTTTTTGCTCGCATATCTTGAAATTTCCAAGTTATCATCTTGTATATTAAAACGTATTGATTTATAATGTTGAAAAAAATATATATACAATGATTGATAAGAACCAAGAGTAAAGCCACTATGTTAATGAATGGAATTGCATTCCTGCTCGCAAAGATGCTTCCAGAAACTAATTATTACACGTGTTCTAAGAGTGGGTAAATAAAAAAACACTTTGGGAAACACTGAATACCATATAAAGCGTAGAGACAGCCTGTATTACACAAAGCACAGTAGAACGACATTTTAGCAATCAATTTATAACGTAATGTTTCTGCTGGCCTGCATGTGAACGTTTTAACGTGTTCCTGCCGTGCATACAACATATCTCACGGTACTACCGTGTGGACGATAGTACCGTTTCAAAAATGCAATAGCACCGCGGGTATTTTTAAGCTTTAGTATCGCGATACTACCGTAGTAGGCTACCGGTGTACCGTGCAACCCTATATTTTAAAAACTGCACTTTTTGCCCGGAAGACCTATCGTTTCATATCGATAATATCGGAACAGATAATACTGTTACATAGGAACCCTGTTTTATATCCTGGCCACGAATTGACAATTTTTCCCATGACTTACTAATATGTCAGCACAATTTATAATTTTTTCCTTCGCTCCATTTTTGTGAAACTGTGGGTACGTTTTACTAAACCCTGTCCACAATTTCATAAAACTATGTCCTTTTTGCATAGTGAGAAGACCTATAATGCTGCTGTTATGAATAAAAGGTGACAGGACTGGGATGGGGATATAGCATATTTACAACGAGGGTGCAAAATCATTCAACGAATACAAACGGATAAGTAAATTGTGCCCACAATGTACTTAAAACAAGATAACGAATATGTGTCTGATTTTTACAACCTATTTTGGGTTTATTTTAGGCCATATAGTAATATATAATATAGCTATACAACTACTCAGAAGGTTAGGTTAAACATTTAACCCAACTGCTGGGTCAAAACAACCCAATTGCTGGGTTTGTCCATATTTTGCCCAGCGCTGGGTTGTTTTTAACCCAGCATTTGTACACACACACACACACACACACACACACACACACACACACACACACACACACACACACACACACACACACACACACACACACACACACACATGTTGGGTTTACATGTTTTATGGGGACATTCCATAGGCGTAATGGTTTTTATACTGTACAAACCGTACTTTATATCGCCCTACACCTACCCTACACCTAAACCTAGCCCTCACAGGAGATTGTGCTACTTTTACTTCATCAAAAAAACTCATTGTGCATGATTTATAAGCCTGTTTCCTCATGGGGACCTGAGAAGTGTCCCCACAAGGTCAAAATCTACTGGTATTCCTATCCTTGTGGGGACATTTGGTCCCCACAACGTGATGAATACCAGGTGCACACACACACACACACACACACATATATATATATATATATATATATATATATATATATGCACACATATATATACATATGTATACAAATATGTATTTTTCACAAAGAAGGGAATCCTACAATGCATTGTAAGCTATGTGAAAAAATCCCAACTGAAACAAAATGAAAGACATGTTCATTATACATAAAGGTATATAAAGGTGCTGTCACATTTACTATGAAAAAGTTTCCTGCACAGATTTTCCTTGAGTTCAACATAAAGCTGCTTGCTAAAGAAGTGACTTCTGTGTGAACGGTGCCTCATGCTGGGTTCAGCCTGTTGGGTCATTTCATTGGGTTGTTTTTAAATATGTTTTACCCAGGTGCTGGGTCGTTTTTCTGTAACTCAGCTGCTGGGTCATTTTTACTGTCGATACAAATGTTTAACCTCCTTAAATTATTACTGCATAAATAGGAAACCGTCTGTATGTCTCACATTTTCCTTTTTCGTTTAAAGGTACGTCACAGCTAACGTCTGCTTGGAACGCTAGCCTTATACAAACCCAGAATTCACTGGATCTTAAGTGAACGTGGGAGGTGAAACTTCCACGGTTGCGCCGGCGCAACGTTCACTTCGCTGTTATATGTAACAAAGTTTCCGTGCTCTCCACTGACTACAATAGGAGCTCTATTGACCTAATGCGCCATTGTTGCAGAAGTGGTCGCGCTATGCATTTGACGGGTTGAAACTTAAGTGTCTGACAGAAAAAAATGGCACGAGGTAAAGCTGTTTTTGATGTAAACTTAAAGTAATTTAATAAACTGGAACAGCCTACACTGTAAAAAAGATTTCACTAGTTTCAACTTAAAAACTTAAGTTCAGCAGCTGCCTTAAAATTTTAAGTTAAATCAACTTAAAACTTTAAGTTATTTCAACTCACGGCAATAAAATTAATTAAAATGATTTGTACTTTTAAGTTGATTTAACTTATGAGTTGAACGTATTTGTAGTTTTATGTTAATTTAACTTAAAAATGTTAAGGCAGCTGTTGAACTTATGTTTTTGAGTTGAAACTGGTGACAACTTTTTACAGTGTACTGATAGCAGTTTTCTTAAAACAGATTCCCATTGGCAGCTCTTTTTTGCTCCTGTCACGTCCTAAATCATCACACGTTCTGTTATTTAGGATTTTATAATAGTAAAAGACTAACTTGACAAATAAAACATTTGGTTTTTGTCCTATATTATATAAAACAGATTTTAGAGTGTATTTTTTATTATTTAAAATGAAAAAACTTCAATAGGTTGACTGACCCAGCACGATATAAAAAAGCAATGCAGCAAATGGGTTAATGTATAAAACCAACAAGCTGGGTCAAAATAACCCAGCATGTGTTCTGTCCAATATTTATCAGTGCTGGGTTGCCAAATAACCCAGCATTTAGAGTGCATATTGACAAGTGACCTATAAATGTAGAAGAGCTTTTTGTAGGGATTATATCAGGTTCCATTTTAGTTAGAATGCTGCATAGAAGGAAGCCACCTAGGTAGCAGGCAGCAAGGTTTCAGCAAGAGTTGTAGAAGTGAACTGTGCACCGTAATTTTTGATAGTGAGCCATTTCACTTTCATGTTCACGGCAGGTTTTCCTGTGGTACTAAACAAGACATTACACTTCTAATCTCTGGAGATACAACAACAGATGTTTGTGTTCTTCAAAGTACAATTTACAGTTTGCATCATATTACATCAGAGCTCATCTGTGGTCCAAACTTCCAATTCGAGCAGTTTGAGTAAGGAGAACATTATGGCAACCTTGCAAAAAAGATCTGCTCTCATGCGAACGAAAATAAAAAAAAACCTGACGGCTTGCATCTGGCTGTGTAAAGCAGCAGAAAAATGCATACATTATCATGAAAGCCTGAGCAGACTCCTACCAGCTTGCTGTTAGCGGTGGGTGTATCGCACGCGCCTCCCCAGAATAGGGTCTGAGGGTGCTGGGCTCATGCAACTGAGCACACATCACTACTACAAGACAACATCAGAGCCAGACAGACGGGTGCTGCTCAGTGGGTGGTCTGGACACATTAGCTAACAGAGCATTAGTCAAACAAGTCTCCCACCATCTCGCTCTCTTTCCAAACTCAGCCAGAAGGAATGAGGGATCAGATCACACCTCTATCTCCCCCCGACAGCTCCATTCTCTTTCTCTTCTCGCTTCTTGTTCCAAGTATCTTGTTGCTTTCACTGCGAGGGTCCTGGCGATCGACATGCTGTGATGGGATGACAAACAACTCAGCAGCCTTAATCAAAGGGTACATCATTTTTTAGACAGACAACAGGCAAAGGCAAGGCAAAGGGAGTGAATTGTGCCTTCAAATTATGCATATTAAAAAAAAATAATAATCAGAATTTCACATGTGAGTAAAGCAGAACACACTGTAGGGTTCCTGTTAGAGAAGATGATTGTTCATCAATGCACAAAAACAGCTTCTGAAATTAATAAACAGAATATGAAATATATGAGTCACAGGAGTAGTTAACTTTCAGAACAAAAATTTACAGATAATGTACTCACCCCCTTGTCATCCAAGATGTTCATGTCTTTCTTTCTTCAGTCGTAAAGAAATGATGTTTTTTGAGGAAAACATTTCAGGATTTCTTTCCATATAATGGACTTCTATGGTGCCCCCGAGTTTGAACTTCCAAAATGCAGCTTCAAAGGGCTCTGAATGATCCCAGCTGAGGAAGAAGGGTCTTATCTAGCGAAACGATTTGTTATTTTCTAAAAACATTCACAATTTACATACCTTTTAATCTCTACACAGAGTACACACAGAGCTCAACAAGACTAGCATTTGAGGTTAAAAAGTATATAAATTGTAATTTTTTTTTAGAAAATAACCGATCGTTTTGCTAGATAAGGCCCTTCTTTCCTCGGCTGTAATAGTTTAGAGCCCTTTGAAGCTGCATTTTGGAAGTTCAAACTCGGGGCACCATAGAAGTCCATTATACGGAGAGAAATCCTGAAATGTTTTCCTCAAAAAACATAATTTCCTTACAACTGAAGAAAGAAAGACATGAACATCTTGGAATGACAAGGGGGTGAGTACATTATCTGTAAATTTTTGTTCAGAAAGTGAACTATGGTAAAATGGTAAAAACCATTGGACTGGATATCATAATCTGTATATTAACAAACACTCATTATCACTACACTGAATATATGGAAGTAGAATTAAAATGTAGTTGAATTCAAATAAGTTCTTACATCTTCAATTTATAATTAGAATAGCATTTGAAAGTCTTTGAATGTTAGCTTGACGAAGACTTGTTTGACAGCTCTGAAAAGAGAAGAGTGAGTAGTCAACATATTCACCTGTAATGGATCATTGCTTGAAATGTTTTGCAGGATTAGATGCAAACGCATGTAGTTTTCTTTTGGGAATTAAGCAAAGATATTTTTAAAGGCAGTTCTCATCCTCAGTAAGAGGCTTATCAAAAAATCTCCCCAATCAGACGATACATTTCAAAAGAAGAAACCGCTTTTAAACTTCTGAAGCAATTATGTGTCTGGCCTCAGAAGTCAAAAATATTGAATCTGCCTAAAACTAACATGTTTTAAAAATCTGAAAAATTGAAACCATCTACATTTGTCAGGGTTCTAAAGCCATTTGCCAATTTTCAGCAACGTTGCCTTAGGGAAATAAATTGCGCCTAAAGCTTCTCCGTTTTCAGCTGTAGAATTGAGATTTTTCTCTCTACAATCATGCAGCAGATATATTTTAGAAGGCATTCACCCCTAAAAATGGATAATCTTCTGCAAACTGAATTCAGGAACAAAATGTTTAGACCCTTTTAGAGACATCAGTTGCTGTCGACGGTGATCATTTAGCAGTCCATTTCATATGGTAATAGCAACAGGAGTTTTTCAAAGCATATTGGACACTTTCAGCTGAATTCTTATGCAATTTCTATATCCATTCCAATTTCATAAAACGCTCGACGTACAGAGCCCACCTTTAATTTAAGCTCATGTTTCATCTCGGTACTCTTTT
This sequence comes from Garra rufa, assembly GCF_049309525.1. Classification (NCBI taxonomy): domain Eukaryota; kingdom Metazoa; phylum Chordata; class Actinopteri; order Cypriniformes; family Cyprinidae; genus Garra; species Garra rufa. The sequence goes on from NC_133379.1 coordinate 26,815,764, forward strand.
TAACCCCTGCGAAATATAATAACAAATAATTATATATCACACTGAATCTTGCATGCTAATCAGAATAAAACCAAAGCTTAGCATGAAAAATACAGGCTTTAGGCAATAGGCATTCTTACATTTATTTTACTTGTTATATTATTCAGATGTACTGCAATTAGGATCACCATATGGATAAAATACATTTCACTCAACATTCTGTGAACTTCATTCAAAGTATGTCTGTGTGTGTGTGTGTGTGTGTGTGTGTGTGTGTGTGTGTGTGTTTAACAAACTCTGCATTTTTAAACTCTCACTTGTTTTGAAACTGCAGCTCAAGCTCTGAATTTATGATTTGACATGGATAAGTACAGTCCAGCAATTATCTTTACACCATTATCCCCTCTCTCCCGCTGCTTCCATAGTAAAGTTAATGCTCATGCCAGCAGGAGGCCTGAACTCGTTGGGAAAACTTGCTGACCTCTGCTTCATTTCCATTATTCGTTGCCAAAGAACGGACTGTGCTCCCCGATAAGATCACACTAGCTTCCCCTCCTCTTACCTACCGTCCTGCTCTGACCCTCCTCTTTGCCCTTCACCTCTCTCTCAGATTTAATTAACAGCGGTAAGCAGGGTTCACTTGGGTTCAGGCAGCCTAAATCTAAATGAAAGCGAATTGCTTCTCTACTTCTGTGCTTCCTCCACCTTTTCCTCCTATATTACAGCCCACAGATAAAGCAACACCCTCCATACTCATCTCACATGGCACCAACTAGGCAATTACCTTTCCCAGCTGCTCCCCTCTGGTTCCTCCTGGTTAGTGTACCATGGTTCCTTTTTCAAAGTCAATCCCTACTTCGAAATAGCTCTCAGACTCCAATATGACCAAGAATTTGTTTCAGTGTTGGGGAATCTGCTTTAGCTTGTCAAGCTACTCACAGTTAAACTAGAGTGAACTATTTACTTAAAGAGATAGTTTTCCCAAAAAAGAAAATTCTGTCATTAATTACTCACACTCATGTCGTTCCAAACCTGTAAGACCTTTGTTCATCTTTGAAACGCAAACTAAGATATTTTTGATGAAATCCTTTCTGACCCTGCATAGACAGCAGGACACGTTCAAGGCCTAGAAAGGTAGTAAGGACATCGATAAAATAGTCCATGTCACATCAGTGGTTCAACTGTAATGTTATGAAGCTACATGAATACTTTTTGTGCCCAATAAAAACAAAAATAACGACTTTATTCAACAATTTCTTCTCTTCTGTGTTAGTCTTCACAAGAGTACCCAGACATGTTTCAGGAGCTGGCGTTCTGACATAAAATATTCATCTCTCAGTTCATCGTCTGTATATTCTGGTTCAAATAAGTGAGACAAAAAAAAAAAAAAAGTCATTCTCTGTTGAAATCGTCAGACATGTTTATGAAGACTTTTTTATGCAACCTGGTCTTATGATGAAAACGTAACTCTGGGAACTTTTTCGCAATATGCTTTATGACATATTCTATGTGAAATGTCCACTAGGTGGCGCTAAAAGGATGAACGTACCTATGGTATGTTTTGTGACATTGGTTTCATAGCTGTCACCACAGTTTTGACTTGAAATGTCCGTTGAGTGATGCTATAAGGTGCGTTCATGCCATATCGGAATTCCCGTATTTACGAGATTCCAACTTGTAAAAAGCGTTCACGGCCTCGTAGAACTTGTAATTACAACTTGTGAACTGAGAGTCTTCTGAGAGCTCTGACTTGTTCCACATGACCGCTGTACCACCTGACCAACGTAGGCTCTGTGTAGGCGTTGATAGTGTTAGATAGTGCCATAGAAAAGGCATAATTCTGAGTCCGAGGATGTGAACAGCTCCGATTAGAACGTCATGTATTGTCATCTAGAAATTACGGTAATCACTATATGGCATGAACGTAGCAGAACTCCAATGCTCCATGACGTTTTAAAATAACGTACATCTGCACTACAATTAAACCTACCTGATAGTATGGACAAAAGCGAATGAAACGTAAAAACGCAATCACAAGCGTGCTGTTTTAGCTTGTTTTTTCGATCTCTCATCTTTCAGCTCAGTCATGTTTTTCACAGGTTTGTACCCAAGGATTCCACATCCTAAGTCCAATTCCATGTCACCTAAGCTACCAAGCAAGCTTGTTACATCCGGAAAGTGAAACATATGGAGTTGTAACTAGAAAGGATACCGCTGTAGCTGCCTATTAGAAACCTAAACCTACCCCTTACAATAATGCAAAAACAGTACTTATTGAGCTGTAATCATAACTGTGTATGAAAACGATTACAAGTGCTCGCTGTTTTACCACCTCTAGTGTTCATTTCTGTTAAAAACGGCAGTGATATATACTTCCTGGTACGTATTTCTTGTCTTGCGAAAAAGTTCCCAGAGGTAAGTTTTCATCGTGAGACCAGGTAGGTTTTATGTACTCTTGTGAATGGTGGCGGAGACTGATACGAAAGTATAAAAATTGTTGAATAAAGTCATTATTTTTATTTTCTTTGAAAAGTCCTTACTAGAGTTCCTATCTGGGTCTTGAACGTGTCAGTTGCTGTCTATGCAGGGCCAGAAAGCTTTTGGATTTCATAAAAAATATCTTAATTTGTGTTCCGATGATGACTACTGTCACCCTACTGAAAAGTGAGCAAGCAATGTTAGTAGCCTTGCTCGTACCTTCTCGCAAACACTGATTTATTCACTATTTCCCCTGTTCTCGTATTGCTATGAGGGGAAGGTTTCAAGTCTTGCTCACATGAACCTTTTAAGGTTTGATCCATCAAACTTTTCATCCACCCTGGGAAAATTTCCATTGTGCACCATCTCTGTATTCAGACCACCTCATTAAACCCTACACTATCGCTGGTGAAACCTCAGAAGCATCACTAAGCATTGGGGCTGGTGCCGCCACTGGTCTGCTTTAAAGCGTAAAGATAAATCAGATTTTAAAAGGCCCACATGGGGAACCAGAGACCAGGCCAAAGCCTGCAGATTAAAATTGAGCTGTAAAATCACTTTGTTTCGCTGTGGGCTGCCGTGGATTTGGCTCCACGCAGTACATTTGCTGTGGGTAATTGGGCTCTCTCCGCCACTGTATGTAATCTCCATAAACACAGTGCTTTGGCCCCTCAGGAGGAAGGCGGGACGTTTTGTTGTTGCCGGAGGAGAGAAGGTGCCATGTCTCTATGCATGCTAACTGATGTGGAGGACAACCTGCCTTGCGTGATTGCCTCTTGTCCTTGATTGTGCGGTATGAAGTGGCTTTTTGGCTTAATTGCTATACAGTTAGCTTGTTTTTCCTGCGCTGAAAGAAGAAGAGAAACTATAACATTCCTTGACTACTCAGGCTCCTGCGCAATTCCTTTCACCAGTTTGCTGTGACTTGTACCTTATTGAAAATCACAGCTGAAAGAATGATGAGATATATTCTGTTTAAGGATCTCAAAACAGCTCTACTAGTTTGACAAAACAGTCAAACTCGTTTCAGCATTGACAAGAGCATTCAGCATGCCACAAAAAAGGCTGAATTGTATCCAATGATCTTACTACCTTTGCAAGTGATAAAAACAGAGTAAATTCCAATTGGTATAAATGGAAAGCTAAAAACCTTTTTTTTTCAATACAAGGGGTTGTATTGAATTGAGATTGAATTGCTCGCCTGAGAATAATTACTTCCTTTTGTTCTATTGTCATCTATTTCTCAACAACTTTTTACGTGCTAATCTGATTCGTCTGCCTTAATTTAAATTTGTCAAATGAAATTTTCATCTAGTGCAGATTGACCATCCATGTTATGAGCCTCTTAATGTACAAAGATGAATGTGATGGCAACATCTAATAAGCTTATAAATTATGGTTTTGCCATCTATGTTAATCAAGTTGCAGTTATCCTTTACTTCTTGGTATTCTCCACTGGCATTTGTTTCTCTAATTTCAAGGTGGAAAAGTAGATTAGATATTTGACTACCAGCTATAATTTTCTGGTGTGATATAAAGCTATCCTCAGGTACTGTTTCGCTATTTTTTCCTTTATTAAAAATGTTTTACACACAACAAAGTAAATAATATTTCTGACAAGTATGTTTAAAATGATGAACACTAGGAAACCTAGACTCCGGGCGTATGAATGGACTAGAAGAAAGTGTTTTCTTCTGCTAAGATTTTTAATCTTTGAAGGTAGTATCCCCTTTTTAAAATCAGTTCATTCTCAGCTTGTATGGTTTCCACAAAAATTAAGCAGTACAACTGTTTTCAAATTTGATTTTAATAATAAGAAATGTTACTTGAGGACCACATCACATTATGTGACACTGAAAACTGGAGTAATTGCCATTTAGAACTGAGTTTTGCCATCACAGGAATATAAACTTATACTCAGTGTTGGGGAAAGTTACTTTTAAAAGTAATGCATTACAATATTGAGTTACTACCTAAAAAAGTAAGTAATTACGTTACTTAGTTACTTTTTTTGTATAGTAACGCTTTACATTACTTTTGCGCTACTTTTTAAATCTGGGCAGGGCTTGCTTGTTTGTTTTTAATATAAAAAGTTCTATTTTTGGCAAATGTAAAAGCCTTTTCACATCAAAAGCCTCAGCCTTATAGAAAAGTAAATCACATCTGTACAGTAGAAAGAAAAGAAAAAAGAAGAAAAAATGTCAACTCTTTAGCAATAAATAAAAGGAAAACAAATGTTAGACTATCTTAAGGTAATTTTTGCTTATTAGTATGAATGAATTGGATCATCGAAGGTCGGCAGCATAGACATTGGTTAATAAAATGGAATTAAATACATAAAGGATATTTGTATTATTTAACATATTTAATTATTGCAGGTTTGTGTTGAATTTCACCGTTTTTATTCATTTTGAGGAATACTGTAACTGTTTTTTTAGTGAGTGATTTTTTTTTTGCATGTTCACATTTATTCTAGAACTAAAGTTGGTCTGCTATATCTTTATTCTTATTCTCTACTCTGTCTATCTGGTTAATCTGAGAATGTTATAGCCTAATAAACAAACGAAGCAGCTAACATGAAGGCTAGGCTACCCATAAGGCTAGTGAATCCAGTAATTTAAGCAAAGCTTACTTATCGATAGGATTGGTTGAAACCATATGCCACAATCTCTCGATTTACTATATTTCCTAGAGTCCTTTTATCTGTTTCGGCGAATGAATCGTTCTTTTGAGTCAGTTCTTTTCCACGACTCGTGCAAGCGGTTCGCGACTCAGTCTGAATCGTTCAGAAAAGTTACTCGCTCACCGAATCGTTTGCTGTGGTTTCATTCTCTGTAAAACAGTAACGCGACACTTTTCACTAGAGAAAAAGAGCGCTGGGTTATGTGGATATTTACCTTCAACCATTTGGAATAGCCTGCAAAAGCATTCTATCGTCAGCGATGAAGATGATATTTAGGCTATAAATTTCAAAACCTGCACCTCACTGAATCGCTGCAGGTAAAGACATTTTCCAAACTAAACATTAGCATTACACACACACACACACACACACACACACACACACACACACACACACACACACACACACACACACACACACACACACACACACGAACAAAATGTATCCATACATGTGTTGTTACCATATTTTTAGACATGCTGTTTGGACTACGATGTAAATTAATATGGTAATAATGTAATCACTTTGCATAATGCATATATCGAAATACCACGGCTCATAATCACTGAACCACAGCAAGCTTCTTTTTGACGGGATATAATATACAGAGTTGTGCCTGGCATTGTTTTATAACACTGCAGTGCTTTTTTTATAGAGAAAATATTTAGATTGACGATCTATATTCTTCAATTGTTGATTGTTTGATACACTACAGAAGAATTGACCACTATGGATGAGAGCTAAACATTGAGTAAACCGTGCAACGTCCTCTAGATGATAAATGGTGATAGCTGGCATGCCGTCGACATTTAGAATCGGCGCAGACATTGAACGTGTGTCTGTTTTGTTTTGTGAAGACATCTACACTGACTCTGTTAGCAGTGAAAAGGCCACCGAAGGCACTGAAATGGATCAGACAGCCCGAGAGAGGAAGATGAGGAGGGATGAGAAGCTGAAAGGTAGTCCCTGAGGGACAAGGGCCCGATGCAGTGGCCCCTACGCTGAGAGAAAGACAGGAAGGACGCAGCTCAGCAAACTGTGACTCAAAGTGGGAGGGAATGCATCATGAATGAGTGCTGTCAAGAAATACAGACGCATGGAGCATAAATCTAAACGCAATTCAATATTATAGAGTCACATAGTGTGGGACTGGTGTTAATAAGGCTTTAGCGAATGATTGAGCATTATTATCATTGATTACAGTTTTCACGCTCTTGTGGAATCATCACCGGGTTGGCGAGTAGCGAGGCCCGTCAGTGAGTTGTTAATGGTGCCGAGCAGCGGCTGTCAACACGAGAGAAAGAACAGCTGTGAGACGCCATTAGAGGTTTCTGACATGGTGACAGAGAACATCTAGTTTCCTTATTGTTGCGCAGCTTGTGTGTGTTATTCTTGCCATCGATTTTTCCCACGGAGGATCCTGCGTCAGGCTTACAGTTTTCCTCCGTAGGAATGATAAAAAGTATACTGTGTGAACAGCCTTGTCAGCATAGTTAAGGGTTGATAGTTAGAAGTCATTTTTTGTGCTCCTACAATGAGAATGCCGTTAACAGATGGACTTTTATATCCCACATGTGAAAAATTAGCTTGTCCTTATTCGTTGACCCCGAGATCGATTGGTACGAGTGTGTTTGCTGGAATTTGGATGGAAGAAACAAGTGAGCAGACAAAGCAAAAACAAACAGCAGAAACAATTAAACACAATTGTAGCACCAAACAAAACACAGGCATTTTTTCATCTTGCTGTAATTATATTTCAATCATGCAAATGAGTCAGTTTTGGTAGTTAGGGGGTTGTTCGTGTGTGTAATTGAAAACGGGAATATTGTCTCGCATCAAAATCTCAGCAAATGCATTTTCTGGCTCCTAATCAGAGCAACCACCATGAGCAGCTTGGGCTCAATCGCAACTCAATCTTTGCTGAATTGAATCGTTTTATCTTAATTAACTGTGTAGAATCCATCCAGGTCTCCAAGCGTGCCAATTTCAGCCCCCTGCATACAGCAAACTGTACCCCCCCTCCACCTCTTTAATAAACATGTCTCAGGCTCTCTGGGATATCGACTCGAGGCTGATGGACAGCGACTGATGGACATCGGCACGGTCCAGTGTATAAGCTCTATCTAAAATACATTATCTTCTCCTGTCAGCCGAAGGGATGGAAACCACAGGGCTGTTTTCCTTTACTGCATCGTGTACCTTTCAGGAAGGCTGTACAGCGAAATTCTTTTCAGGCAGAACACATCGCACTGCTTTTCGCTCGAGATACGGGCCGATCCAACCTGCACAGGTGAACATGAGTTTGTTTTTCAGACTTAGAATATTTATTTTTCAGCTTCACGGAATGAATCACTACTGCAGATGTGACAGAAGTCAGAAGGATTTGAATAGATAGAATAACCCAAATATCTTTCTCATTCCATGTTGTATAACTCAAACTCTTGAAACTGAAAACTTTTGTTGAATTGACAAAATAGATAAAGGACTTTTTAAAGTTTTGTTTGCTAATTTCATGTCCTCATTTTTCATGCACTTAGTATTTTCTTAAATTGGAAAGCTTTAGGGCTAAAACATTTCCTAAGCAAGTTAGATTTTGTGTGTTTCTGAATTTGAAAAATGTGTTTGACATCAATTCATTAGACAGCACAAGTACATATTGCGTTCTCTGCATTTTTTTTGCATTCTAAGTTTTTATTTAGCCTAAATCCATAACTTGAAATAAAGTTTCAATAATTCAATTAGAATAGTTGTGTAATTAGACTATTTATGCTGCTCAGGGTCTTCAGGTGATGAATTAAACCAGCCATAATAAAGTTCTTAGCAACTAGCCAATTTTCGATATATCAGCCGGACAAATTATATTGCTAGTCCAACATATTTTTTCCACGGTAAAGGGTGTTCACACGGCTCAAATAGTTACTTTTTGTAGTTCACTGACACAGTCCAAATTTGTCATAGGGAAAATGCTAATTAAACACCATCGTTTCATTCAAAAATATTGCCCCTCAAAAACCATTTCAAGGTAAAACCTCTTGTTTTAGGTTACTCTGTGACATCCTTGAGCATGTTTGTTACTGCAGACAAAAAGAGTTTGAAATGTTCAACTGGACCTTGTTGGCTTTGAGCACACTTTTGTGTTTGTGTACTAGTTTAGCCTGACCTTCATACTGACTGCAGAAGGTCTGAGAACCTTGGCTGCTTTGAATGGCCAAAGCCCACCCAAAAGAGAAGATGTCATGTTTAGGGGCATGGAAATGTCCCCACAATAACAGACCATTGTGTAAAACTCTTGGACATATTTGAAACAGACTATAGCCAGGCTTTCATCTAAAGTTGCGAACTTAACTTGTGTGCAAAATTGAAATATCGCATAAAACATTTGCGAATAAGAACAGTTCCATCCGAGTCAAAGGGAACAAAAATGGTCACTTCCTGATAAACTGGCACTTAATATCACTAAGAAAAGTAGGAGAAGGCACTAAATATAATAATTTTCATGAAAAACCCAATAAATGCAGTCATTTCTTATAGAGGTGGATGCCTGATGTTTGGGAACACAGTCGTGTAAGACAGTTCTGGGAGGCAATTATACAGAAATACTTTGACGACAGACTTTTCTTGAGCATTTAAGAATGACCATAACAACATTTCAGATGGTGTGCAACGAGATCAGTCTGCTAGTTAGTTCAGTTATGCTGTTTCATAGCCCAAAGTCACATGACTTTTTTGATGGTCATTAATGATTTTTTTTGGCAAATGCGTTCTATCTCTCATTATTCACATAAACCCTTTTTTGCACTAGTCAAAAACCACCTCAAGCGAGCATAAAAACTTTTTTGCGAATTAAGGAATTTTTTATTTGAAACTTGGAGTTAATCCTGTATATTTCAACCAGTGTGATGAGAACTTCGAAACTCCTGAAGTGTTTCTAATTTTGTGTGCCATATGTATCAGATGTTCAGCCAACAGTCTATGGCTGAGACTAGACAAAATCAGGCATGAGACACTCTAACAATAATTTAATACCTTTGGCATTATATTTCCCTCCGCCTAGGTTTGCTCCCAAGTGCCCAGCATTATTTTCCTGATAATGAAGGTCAATTATACTAATCGTGTTTCTATAATGATTGTGCTCTCTAGGGTTGCATATACACGCTATCCTTATAATTACTATTTAATCACTGTAAGATGTGTACTGTTAGAATGGAACTGGTAGGATCATTTGTATTCTACAGTTGGTCATGTTGTTTTTACTTAATCTGTTTGATGCATTAGTTAGATTAATTTGTTTGTTTATGCAGATAAGTGACCATATGACCAGTCTGTGTCTGCCAGATTGCTCTGACACCGACATACAAAAGCATTCAGCAAGTGTGTATTGCAATTAGTTTTTTCAGTTTTGCGTTTGTGAGTATTTTACTCTTAATCTAGGAAGCAGTGTAAATACTTAACTTGTAACTGAAAGGTTGCAAGTTCAAACCCCCCTAAAAGATTAGTTCACTTCCAGAATAAAATTTCCTGATAGTTTACTCACCCCTATGTCATCCAAAATGTTCTTGTCTTTCTTTCTTCAGTCGAAAAGAAATGAAGGTGTTTGACGAAAACATTTCAGGATTTTTCTCCATATAGTGGACTTTAATGGGAGCCAACAGGTTGAAGGTCTAAATTGCAGTTTCAATTCAGCTTCAAAGGGCTCTACACGATCCCAGCTGAGGAATAAGAGCCTAATCTAGCTAAATACTTAGTCATTTGATTAGTAGTCTTTCTGATTAGTCATTTTATTAGTAGTCTGTCTTTTTTGTCTTAAATTGTTATCCATGATTCATAATTGCCAACACACACAGGTTTAATGCACCTATATGTTAGTGTATGTATGCATATACACACTTAAGGAGACCAGAAGTGTGAGTGATGGTGGTGCCCTGTGGAAAACCTCCCACACAGGCCTTAAGGGTCCCATCTTTGAGCTGAAGAGCCTTCATCAGACAACCACTCCACGACGTCCTCATGGCTGAACCTGTGAGTTAGAAGTGCATCTGTGAATGATACTTTTGAGGTTCTCTGACACAGGAATCATTTAGCTCAACTACTCCACCATGCAGGCCAGAATCTCAGAGCTCCCGGTTCAGCAACAGGCTCCTTTCATTTTTAATGGTCTCAGATCAGCCAACGAGCACACAAGGAAAGAGAACTTCACAACATCTTACGAATCAAAAGCTGCTGGCTCTGGAGGCTTTTGAGCCTCTCCATGCTGGCAAAGAGTAACTTCAGCGATGAAGCTCCATCGGGCCGGCTGGATCCATTCCTGTGCTTCAATCACCCCTAAATGAAAGACGATGTACGCAATTAGCCAAGCAGACGGTACTTGCAAATGGTTGACTTTGGCTTCTGGCTCACTCCGCTGGTATCCCATAAATAATGACTGGAGGTGATTGGGGAACTGTGACGGTGGCTGTGGATTTAGCTGGACTGGTTCATTCATGTTTGTGGATATGTTTGTAAAGGGTTGAACTGTTCTGTACAAAGCATTTTTTTTGGCACAAACTGAGGTCAAGAAAACCATGTCTGTGTGTACTCTGACTGAGGGAGATTTTGTTCATCTTTCATAGCACAGAATCTATAAATTTTTTGCAGTATATGTTTTTCAGGTATTTTGCAAAGAATCCTATTAAGATATTTTTGATGAAATCAAGAGCTTTCTGATCCTGCATAGACAGCAACGCAAATGAAACGTTCAAGAAAGGTAGTTAGGACATTGTTAAAATAGTTCATGTGACATCAGTGGTTCAAACATTTTCTTCTCTTCAGAGTGATTGACTGATTTTTTTTGTGGAAAAAAAACAAAAACTAAGAGGCTCCATTTAATCTCATTGCTGAGTTTACATTTGCAATTTTTCTTTTCTGTCTGTGTATATTTATCACATAGTAGTATGAGACCAGAGGCAAGTGTTTTCATAAGGAGGCACTAAAGGTAGTGCAGTGTATATGAGCTGTTTGTAGATGATGTGTGGCAGCGAAGCTCTGCTGCTGCAGCACACAGTTTGATGGTGCTTTGGATCACTGCAGTAGTGCTGTGGTCTTCACTGCCTTTCTGTACTTATTTAAGAAGCAAGCATGTGACATGCAGCTACCCACACAGATACAGAGTGGGATGTCATATTTATGCCACCCCATCTGTGGAAACAGTGTGGTTTGTGAAAGTGACTGCATGTGAGCATATGTGTGTTTGTATATGTTTACACGACTGTTCGAATGTTTGGGGTCGGAAAGATGTTTTTGAAAGTCTCTTTATGCTTAACAAGGATGCATTCTTTTGGTAAAAAATACAGTAATATTGTGAAATATGATTATAAATTAGAATCACTGTTTTCTGTTAATGTATTTTAAAACGTAATTTATCCTGTGATGGCAAACTGATTTTTAGCAGCCACAACTCTAGTCTTCAGAGTCACATGATCTTTTAGAAATCATTCTAATATGCCTAATATTGTCAAAGTTAAAAACAGTTTTGCTGTTTAAAATTTTGGTGGAAACAGTGATGCATTTGATTTTTTTTGAAAAATAGAAATGTAAAATATCAGCATTTATTTGAGTTAGATTTGTTTGTGGAAATTGCAAATCTTACATTGTCTAAACTATTTAATGCATCCTTATTGAATAAAAATATTAATTGCTTTTTTCCAAAAAAAAAAAAAAAAAGGTAGTGTAAGTATCAATCATGCAAAATGTTGAAGAAGCTTCTTCGAAACTATAAAAGCTACACTTAATTTAAAGGGATAGTTTACCTAAAAATGAAAATTACATCATGATTTACTCACCCTCAAGCCACCTTAGGTGTATATAACTTTATTCTTTCAGACAAATGCAATTGGAGTCATATTAAAAATGTCCTGGGCGACTCCTGGCTCTTCCCAGCTTTATAATGGCAGTGAATGGTGGTCGAGATTTTGAGGCTCAAAAAAGCGCACCCATTCATCATAAAAAGTGCTCCACACGGCTCAAGCGGGTTAATAAAGGCCTTCTGAGCTAGGGCTGCACAATTAATCAAAGGCGATTGTCATGCACATTGTGTTAGTAAAGCCGGTTGTGTAAATCGGTAGTAAATCTCCAGCATGTGCTTTCAGATGGAGCAGTATTTACTACACATAGTTCACTGACAAGCTACGCAATATCGCATTCATTATCATAGACAATTTAATCACTAGATAATGGAATCGAAGCTATCGTTCTGCGAAAATGACAGCAATTTGCGTAACTTCTCTGTGAACTACAGCTCGGTGTAGTAAATGCTGCTTCGTCTGAAAGCACGTGAAAATACCACATTTTATAACATGTTTTTACTCCAGACTTCATAACTCAAGGGTCTAACCTCAGTCGTGGTATTGAGGGTGGAGAGTGCTGGTTATTCATTCCCCCCCACCGACAATTCCTGCCGGACCTAAGACTCGAACCTGCAACCTTCTGGTTACAAGTCCGACTCTCTAACTATCAGGCCATGACTGCCCCCTTATTATAAGGCAAAATTATAATAAGAAGAACTCAGATAAACCACATATTGTCTTAGTCATGTGTTTATTAGTCACGTTGAATCAATGAAAGCAGTTAAATCTTCTGTTTATTCAGCTGCAGCAATCATTGATTCCTGGGTTTCTTTTATGGGGCGTATTTAGATTTTTTCACGTGAGAGGGGCCCTCTGGACTTCGGATGGTGATTTACTACTGACCACAGAGCCATGCTTCCCTGACAAAAGGTGCATGACAATCGCAGCTTCCTACGTCATACACTGGAACGCCACTGTCACTGCTCCTCTAGAGGGCACTCCATCCCATTTTTTTGTTACTCCACCCTGGACTGCATTTCCCAGAAACCCCTGCCTAGGAACCAAATACAAACTCCTGGCATGGGAGGACAATATAAGATGCACTCACAGACACATACATTGCTGAGTATTGTTTGTTTGTATCATCAATTGCCGCCATCCTTGTTTCCGTGTTTCTTCCTGTGTTTTCCTAGTTTTGTTTCATAGAGATTATGATTTATAAAGTTGTGAATATGGAGATTTTTCCTTCAAAAACAGTCAGTTCAGATCAGTTTGCTTCAGGAGTCTTTTACGATGGATATATGCACTTATATTTGATTTCATCCATCCAACTTTATCTTAAACCTCATACACGACCATTATAACACTGGGAAGACTCAGGAAATTTTAATTTAACTTATATTTATATAATAAATCTTAGGGTAATTTTCATTTTTGGGTAAACTATTCCTTTAAATTTAAACAATCAGCTTTACATTGTAAACTTAAAAACATCTTGTAAAGCTAAAAACATTTTTTTTTAGATAACCTAGTTTAAAAATGAGTAGTGAAAATCAGCATTTAAATACAAATTTATCTTTAAAAAAATGAAATGAAGATTAATAACTTTTGTGATAAGTGAATCGTGAATCTCCCAACACTACAGATTACCTTAGCTATATAATACAACAATGCACCATTTTGTAGTTGGAAAAATTAGCTTGTTTCTGAAAAAGCTACAGTGTTTTGAAAAGTCTTGAGGAAAAAATACAGAAAAATGTTAGTTGCGTTGCTGCTGACTCCCCAGCACTGTATGCTGACTGCATATGCTTGCACTATACTCTGTCTTTGGTTGTGTTATATCGAGGGAGAGCACCCCCAACATGTCCTTAGCATTAGTACTGGGATCAGTCAGAGCTGTCATCCTTATGCCGGGGAGGCTGATGCAGAGGCATCGGCTTTGAATCCTCTGTTGTACAGGCCCTGCAGCACACACTAGTAGAGGAGGGTTCACACGCAGATTTGCATGCTGTTCACACTGCGTTTGTGACAACAATCCCCAGCCGCAGCACTTTCCTTCAAACCTATTACATCCCTCCTGGAGCTGCTGGGTGGCTGAAAAGAGCAGAGCCTGTTGTTGGAGGATAGAAAGAGAGGACTCCGCAGTCAGCCGGCATGTACTGATAGAACCTCTTCTGAAATGGCACGAGTGACCACCAAGCAGAGAACAAAGGAGAAAGGGAAACTAGAAGTCTGTTGTTTGTAAGAAAGGTAGTGTTGCTGTCTTCAGTGTGTGTTCGCTGAGTTTGGGATGCAACCGCCATGAAAGTACCAAAAAGTTTCACAGTGCATCGACAAAGCAGAATCAGCTAAATGTCAATGTTTGTTAACCTACCCTTTTAAAAAATCAAATCAAATGATGTCTCTGGAGTTCAGGAAGCTATAAAAACTATTATCTAGAATGTAAAGTATTTGACACTTTCGAATGGATTTGTTGCAGCCAAACCTCTTTTTGTCAGATCGATGTAAGCATAAACACAAAGAGCTTTTTGCAAGGTGTTATTTAGAACCGCTCATTAAATCTGAGTAGAGAGATTAATTGCGTGTTGTGTTTGGGTTGAGATGATAAGAGGCTTAGGTATTGATCCAATTCTTCAGACCTCTAAAGGATGAGTTGAGCCCAAGTCCCGCGATTTGGAGCCAGGGGAGGAGCGCAAACTGTCTGCTGATAGCCACTGAAAAAAATGGCTTGACTCTTTATTGTTTTTGCTCTTTAGTCTTTCACCACTGCTGTCATTCAGCATACAGTTTTATCCAAAGCAACATGCACTGACTTATGCTATAGCCAACTGAGTGTGAACTGTGATCTTATAGTCCAACCCAGTTTGTTTTGGGAGCCTTTCAAATAATTTTCCCTTCAACATTGCTTCTCCAACTAAGTATCGAATAACTACCTGGAAAAAATAAATATAGAAATAAATAAGAGAGAGAGAATCTAATTAGATTCAATTTTTGACATGCATCTGATGTTTTTGCTCTGTCTGTTTACATTATTTACAGAGCATTCAAAAGCATAGATATTGGTATTTTTTTATTTTAGGTACTGAAACATAATTTGACATTATTAGGGCCAGATGTGCTCACTCTAAAGATCCTGGGTTAAAAACGAACCATTTCTGGTTTATTTGGCAACGCAGCACTGGGTAAATATTGGACAGAACCAGCTTGCTGGGTTTCATACATTAACCCGTTTGCTGGGTTGTTTTTTGACATAATGCTGGGTCAGTTAATCTATTTTCATTTGGCTTTTCATTTGAAATAATGCAATGTACTCTAAAATATATATATATATATATATAAATATATATATATAAATAAATATAAATAATGGGTCAAAGACGTTAAGATGTCCACATCAAAATAAATTTACAAAAGTGATTTTATGTCTATAGAAAGCACATTAAATGT
This sequence comes from Garra rufa, assembly GCF_049309525.1. Taxonomy (NCBI): domain Eukaryota; kingdom Metazoa; phylum Chordata; class Actinopteri; order Cypriniformes; family Cyprinidae; genus Garra; species Garra rufa. The sequence continues at coordinate 26,831,172 of NC_133379.1, forward strand.
AAGTAAAGTGCCTACTTTTAAGGTTTCAAATAAGTTTTTGCAGAATAAAATGTGAAAATTTGGTTAAAATAATGTTACATTGTCATTCAGTGTAACACAATATTTATGTAAAAATTCGAACAATATTCTGACTTGTACATATTAAAATATATAAAAGAATAAGAGAGCACATTACATTTTATTGTGTTTTAAATCAGTAAAAAATTCTTACTGACAAATGGGCAAAACCTAGGATAGTGGCAAATTAAAAAAAAAACTAATTAGCTTTTGGGGTGAAAGTAATTAGTTTTAATTGTCATAAATTTGACTTTTAATATGTCATAATTTGATTTTTGTGTAAATATGCCTGATGAGACTGTTACACTGAATGACATTTTAGTTGGTGTCTTCTGTAAATTAGGGAAAATGTATGATATTTATTTTTTTGCTCAGAAAAACAAAAACAAATATGCAATTAAATTAAAAAGAAAACTTTGTAATTTTTTTTTTTTTGGAAAAACACTAATTTAAAGAAGTATTACACTTTGTTTTTATGCTTAAACCCGTTTTGTCTGAAATAATAACAATAATCATTGTGTACACATGCAATATATATATTAATTCTTGACATTTTAGTCATATCTCAGTGGTTTGAAACTCTGTTTCCCTTTGTGCAAAAAAGTCATAGCTTGAAAATAAGTCGCTTTGGATAAAAAAAAATTTGCCAAGTGCATAAATGTATGCTTAAACCCTTTTTCATCTTTGACCCCTATATATATATATATATATATATATATATATATATATATAGGACAAGAATAGTCCATGTACAATTTTGTATTCAATGTCAATGTCTTTTACAATCATAAAATCTTCCAAAACATTCAGTAAACGTTTTTGGATGTGACAGGAGCAGCAAGAGCAGTCAATGGGAATCTGTGGGAAGAAAACTGCCATCAGTAGGCTGTTCCAGTTCATTAAATAACTTATATTCATTACTTATTTTATATTCATATTTGAAAAGTTACATCAAAAACAGTTTCACCTCGTGCCGTCTTGTCTGTCAGAGTTCCAACCCGTCAAACGCAAAGCGCGATCCACAGCTGCAACAATGGCACACTAGATCTATCTCTTCTATTGTAGTCAGTGGAGTGCACAGAAAATTTGTTACATATAACAGCAAAGTTGCGCCATGTTTCAGCCCTGGTCATGCATTCGTTTGGTGAGAGGTGAAACTTCCATGGTGGCGCCGTGTAGATCTAGTGGATGCTGCATTTGTAGAAGGCTAGCGTTCCAAACAGATGTTAGCTGTGACATACATTTAAACCAAAAAAATAAGACACATGTGAGACTACAGACAGTTTTCTTTTTATACAGTGGTAATTTGAAAGAAATACAATGTCATACAAAACTTAGTTTAAATTAATTTAAAGAAATTGTTATCCTGGTGCGTTACAATTTTAAGTTTATTCAACTCAAATAAGTTTAATCAACTTGAAATGTAAAGTTGTACTACTAAGTGACAACTTAGATATCTGAGTTCCCTGAACTTAAAATTATAAGGCAGCAGAGTAACAAATTATTCAAACTGTTTTTACAGTGCAGGAAGTTTTCCGTCAGTCAGACTATCCAACTTTTGGTTACACTGACCCAGCGCTGGGTAGGTATGTGAGTGGGTTCATCATTTGTACTGACAGTAAAAATTAGCCAGAGTTACAGAAAAACTACCTAGGACCTGGGTAAAAAATATATTATAAATATCCCAATGAAATGAGCCAACAGGCTGAAACCAGCATTTTGGTACTCTAACATTTTTAGAGTGCAACTGCAGGTATTGAAACCAATAGGTGTGAGACTTTGGAGACTCTTTAGTTGGCTGAAGACCAGCAAGCTGTTGCATTCTGGATCAGTTGTACAGGCTTAAAGTGCTGTATGCAATTTTTTGGCTGTACCAAAGCATAAAAATACTGTAATACATTCACATGTGTATTTCACAATAGAGATAGAGCGACACACTTCATAATCTGAAAACCATGCCCACCGGGGGGAAAACAAATTGACGCTCTCCATTGACTTTGTATTGTGGAAAGCTTACAACAAAAAACTTACAACAAAAAACAGAACAATGTCTAAAAGCTGCTATGAGACAAGGTGTACAGTAAACAAGCTAAAAAAAAACCCCACAGAACTATTTTTTTATAAGCTGTCGACCCAAAAACTAGTGTTTAAGGACACAAATAGTTGTAGATGTCAGGATATTTCACATTGGGCCATTCAGTTGGATAATTTCTCTAACAAAAGGAAGGTAAGAAAAAGGTGCACTGACATAGACCAATAAAATTTAGTTACTCAATATATCTCCTCCTTTCAGGGTGGTGAAATAATCCTTTGACATGGTTAAATAATGAATGTTTACTGACGCCGTTAAATTTCCCTCCAGTGGGCGTAGTTCTCAGAGTAATAAGACACGTTGCGCTCTACTTTTGTGTTCTTAAACACTCGTTTTTTAGGTCGACAGCTTATAAAAACGTAGTTATGTGAATGACAAGGAGTCCGCTTCCCGCAACACAAAGTCAATGGAGAGCGTTGGATTGCCCCCCCCCCCCCTAAATGCGCTCTGCCTCTATAGTATTTCGACACCCCGGGTTGCCAGTTGGTAGAAAACTCAGCATATTGAAGCCATTGAAGGCAGCAAACAAACATTGATCGCAGATTCTACCCGACCTAAAAAGCCTCTAAGGTTGGTGAATACACCACCATCTTGAAATAAAACTCTGGCTCTTTTTTAATGGTCAGTTTTTAATGGTTTAAAAAATCTTTTGAAGGTAGTTTGAAATGTGTTCTGCAATTTTTCCATTATTAAATCACATGGTCTATCTCATCACTGCCATGATATCAACACTCAGGTCTATATCTCGTATCCACTTTCTGTCTCCTGCGCTGTTCTCAGTGAAATGATCTCAACTTGTCACTTGACATTTCAGCTTGATAGCTACTCATCACCTCAACCTCGACAAGAGTGAATTCCTCCTTCCCCCTTTTCCAAGACCTCCCACAGTTAGTCTCTCTCCATTTCGATTGAAGGTCAAACAGTCGTCACCTTCCTCTGTGTAAAAAGCCTAGGAGTTGTCCCATATGATTTTCAACGATCACATTCTGGTCGCTACTTCATGCTCCACAACATTTTCCGATTTCCAGTTTCTTTGACCCCTACTCCACCCATCTTCATGTTTTAGTTATTGCTGTACTATATTATGGCAGTTCTTGTCTGTAAGACTGAGCTGTAAATCTGTAATGCACACACAGATATATATATATATATATATATATATATATATATATATATATATAAAGAGGTGTATTCAACCATTATATATATAAATGGCATGTTTTATGTATTTTTGAATAAATTTATAGTTTAAGCGTCACGCCATTGACCCAGTTCATCTCACACACTATGATCTAATAACAAAGCCAAGGCCGGCTGCTGTGTAGCAAGGTGGAATACTTTATAACATGTAGCGCATTTGACCATAATTGACAGTTGTGTGTTTGACTCTTGACTGTTTGTCTTAACTGTGGCCCTCTCCTGCTGTATTTGTGTTCACGGCTCTCATCTTTCTGTGTAGGAGGTGGAGGGTTTTAGTTCTTATGCAGCCTTCCTTCTCTCTGCTCCTGACAGAAATGGAATAAAGGCAGCCTATTGTGGGTTGAGCTATTACCTGATAACAGGCTGTCATTTTAAAACCATTTTGAAGTCATTTGCCGCTCTTTGTAGTGCCATTGTAGCACCACTTGCGTTCCCACTCAGCCCTCCCTCGGTTTCCCCGTCACATGCAATCCTTTCCTGCTCTCCCGCCAGAAGACAACTCCTTATATAACTGATTAAGAAAAGTACTCCATCACCGTCGATTAGAGCTGGAAAGCTGACTCCAAAGAATTGCTATTATCTTGTTTTCTTTTTTTAAACCTAGTCTGAACTAAGAAATTAAGTTTAGAGATTGAAAATTTTGATTGAACAAACGCATAAACTTTTACATTTAATCATTGAACAGTCCAAAGCGACTTAGAAGTAAGGACAAGCAAAAGCTGTTTATCATACAAAAGCCAACAGCATTAATACTGTAGTAATGTAAGAGAAAACCACTGTAGTGCAAAAGCTAGAATAGATTAACTGCTAGAAAGAGAAAAAGAGAATATAGTATGTGTGTGTGTTTATAATATAAATAGCTTAAAGGGATAGTTCACCAAAAATGCAAATTCTGTCATTAATTACTCAAAGCAAATTAAGATATTTTTGATGAAATCCGGGAGCTTTCCGACCCTGCATAGACAGCGACGCAACTATCATGGTCAACATGGTCTCATGACGAGTGGCACTATAGCTCTAATGCTCCATGACGTTTTAAAGAGCATGTCATATGGGTTTTCGAAAAAATATTTTTTGCAGTTTGTAATGTAGCTATTCGTCAGTGTGAACAATCTGCAAAGTTGTTAATCAAAGAAGTGCATTATACATAGATATTGTCTCTCAAAGGAAAGATTTGACTCAGAATCACCTTAACGAGTTGTCATATTTTCGAATCTTCTGCCTGTTACCGATCTACGTCACTGGATAACACTTTAGTACAATCCCCACCTGCCTATGAAACAATCTTTATCTTCTTGGGCTTCTAATCTTCTTTATTTGGACTAACACGTGTCTCTGAATGCAAACCTGTAAGTACGTTTAATACGTTAATATCAAATTTTTTGTGCTAACATGTGATGTATACCTAGTGCAGTTTTAGGTTTCCAGGTAAACCGTCTTACTGAAATAGTTCTGATAATTCACTGTGAAGCCTCTATTTCCTAAGAATGTGTCGATTAATGCAGACTGTCGTTCTAATTACTTTGTTTAATAATAAAGAATTTAACTTGGTTATATTTTGGTTTACAAACTAACTGATTTCATCAGTTAGTCACGTTACCACTCGGCTAACATATCTACTATTATTGTTATGTGTTTGCAGTTTAGCAGCTAAACTTTAGCTTTGGCACTATTTGCTGGCATAAGTGTTAAACAAAATGTTTTTATGTCATTATTTTAAGAACGTGTTGGAGCACTATATTATTGTTTTATGTAAAGGTGCTCAGGGTTGCCAGGTTTTCACAACAAAAAAACCCAATTGCTACTTAAAACTAGCCCAATTGCGTTTTGAGGGGGTTCCCCCATTAAAAATCGAATTCTGGGGTGTGAAATACACACTTATTGTCAAGGTCCCTGGTAAATTCACATTCCAGGTGCTAAATATGACATAATTAGGGTCGCTTCAACCCGCGGACATCAAAATCAACCTCGAATTTGGTAACACGGATGGTAGTGCTCGGTAACTTTCTCAAGTACTGTTTTCTGTGCCAATCACAACAGGCTTGGCCAGCTGACCAATCAGAGCAAAGTAGGCTTATGGAAGGGTAGGGTTTACAGAGATTTTTTTCACTGGATTCGTACCCAAGGATTCCGCATCCTAAGTCCAATAATGTGTCGGCGAAACATATAGAGCTGTAGTTATAACAGTGTTAAAAGAAATTTTTAAGAAAGTCATTATTTTTATGTTCTTAGCTCACAAAAAACATTCTTGCAGCTTCATAAGATTACAGTTGATGTCACATGGACCATTTTAACAATGTCTATTCTACCTTTCTGTGCCTTGAGTGTGGTAGTTGTGTTGCTGTCTATGCAGGGTCAGAAAACTCTTGTATATTAATGACAGAATTTTCATTTTTGGCCGAACTCTCCCTTTAAAACCTGGTCTGGTTTTCTGACGTTGTTAAGCACAGCTCTGCTTGACCTGGTGGTTGTAGAGATGTGGACAATGAAGTTTAATTTTTCTTCAAACACTTCCCACAGGTTCCTGGCTGACTTTAATTTGAATGTTTGGGGTGTTGGCAACTCCTGCAGCTAAAGCTTTGGTGAAATGAGATTTCTTATCCATAGAACAATGGTAGAGACGTTTTTTCCTTGCTGAAATATCCTGCAGGGTTGCTGACATATGACTCCTCTTTGTTGGATCTCTTTGAGTTAATGAAAAACAACTGTATTTGCCAAGAGATTTTTCTGTGTTTTTTTTAAACGAACATTTAAGGGTGTAAGTCAAATAAACAAATTTTACCCCCAAGCTTTTTTCATGTGGATTTTAAGGGTTGGATTTGATGCTTTCGTAAGCCGCCGCTTTCATTAAACAGATATTTATTTGACTGTGTATACGTTTATGAAAGGATCTCATTAAAATAGAAAAAGCGTTTTAAGTCAAACTCTTGTAGGTTCCAATAGCCCATCAGGCTCTGGGTATGACAAATAAAACTCTCTGTTAGTGCGCCGTGATGTTTTCCTAATCTTTCCCTGAGGTAAACTTTCTTGTACCAAACAGATAAATCCTCCCATAATCCGTTGCAATTGCAGTACGCATCAACACATTCTGACAATTCTATACACCAGTGACCATAAACACTCCTCACCAATTTGAACCCACTGTAGGCTGTGTTTTGGTCAGTTAAAATGTGTTTTCTTTCCCCAGTTCCATGAGCCATTCAGGAACAACACGGCCCTGGGGGGAAGCCATCTTGGCTAATTTTTCAGATTAAATTTATCAGCCACTGATCAGCCCATTGACCTTCGGTGCATCTCCCCGGTATTTCAAGGACTGATGTCCCATGAAAAACAGGTTTTTGAAGAATGCCACAGTGATATAGAGACACTTTATGAGGCGGCCCCGTACTTTATGACCGGCAATAAAGAAAAGGGAAACTCGACGGAAATCTTTTTCTCAGCAAAAACCGGAGGCAGAGAGAGGTAATTATCTGGCTCAACTTTTTCGCTGTCTTAGGGGGCCGGGAGAGCTGATAGATATCGCTATACGCCGTGTTGAGATGGGGGGGACGTTTTACTCGGGAACAAAGGAAGCCTCATTTCACTGTGGCAGTTTCTGAAAGGATAGCATGTGTCTGAACTTGGAGCCATGCACACTGGAGACGTGGAGTTCATCTCATTTCGGCCTCGTATTCTCCCCTCTCCTTGTCCCTTTTCTTTTTAGCGTGCTTGCTGGGTTCCTAAGGACGAACCGGTGTTGTGGCAGATTGTTCGGAGTTGGTTGTCTCATCTCAGTCAGATACATACATGTTGTATATGTGTTTTTATGATGATTAGTTCCTTATGTTGGGGAGAAGTCACAGTGCTCTTGATGTGATATAGCATGGGAGGCATTTTATCTCACACTTGTTAAAGAGGGCTGCTGTTTTGTTGTTGTTGGTTGTTGTGTTTTCAGTTTTTCCCGACAAGATTTGAGCAGATGCACTTAGCCTCTAGCTTTCTGTATTTTTTTTTTTTTTGAAACATGAATTTATGTTGGGCTGCATGATAATGGTTAAATGGTTAATCATTATCACTCATCATTTTGCTCCAAAAATACCATCATGATTATTAATCACTATTATTGTCTTTTTGATTTCTTACATTTCGTAATTATCAACATTATTGCACTTTCACAAAAGCACAAATCAAGAGATGGCCAAGAGTTTGCTCTCAGATTTAGTTGCGGAAAATGGCACAAACTCTTGAAAAAAAAAAAAACTGGCTGTTTTACACTAAGAAAGCATGTGTGTGCATGGTTGCCAGGTTGGGAAGATTAAGTAAACCACTGGGCGGAAAATGTATATTGATTTAGGAGAAAAGTTCTCATTGGGGAATTTAACCCCTTGACAAAATGTAACATTTTTGAGTAAATAACTGGGCAATTAGTGCAAAAGATTATGCCTAGTAATTAGAGATAAGCAGGAATCATGGCTATGATTAAATTATGACATTGTGCAGCACTACATATACAGTCAAACCAAAAATTATTCAGACACCAAATATAATTTTTGATTGATGCTAGACACTATAGTTCATTTATGTAAGTGAGGATAGTGAAATAAAGTAAATTGGGACTAATTATACCCAAAAATTCTTCATGCAGTGGATTACTAGTAAAACTGTACTGCAAAAAAAATGGCTTATCTTACTTGGAATTGTTGTCTTGTTTCTAGTCAAAATGAAAATTCTTAAATTACTAGATAAGCAAAATGACATACGATATTTAGTCTTGTTTCCAGGGAGAAAAAAGCTATATTAAGTGCATTTTGCTTAAAGCAATAGTTCATCCAAAAATGAACATTTTGGCCTGGTTTCGCAGACAAGGCTTAAGCCTAGTCCTAGACTAAAATGTAAGTCTGAGTTGTTTCAACTGAAATAAAATTGCACTGATTGATTTTAAAATATATCAGTGCCTTTATTTTGTCTCAAGATGCACACCAGTAATGTTTTTTTATTAGCATGTTTATAAAAATTACTTAAATGTCCTAATTGAACTATGGTCTAATCCTGGCTTAGTCTAAGCCCTGTCTGGGAAACCGGGCCTATATGTTTATCTGCTAAACCCCAGGGCATCCAAGATGTAGGTGACTTTGTTTCTTCAGTAGAACACAAACAAAGATTTTTAACTCAAACCGTTGCAGTCTGTCAGTCACATAATGGCAGTCAATAGTTACCAAATCTTTAAGAGTAAAAAAACATACACAGACAAAACCAAATTAACCCTGCGGCTTGTGACGATACATTGATGTCTTAAGACACAAAACGATCGGTCTGTGCAAGAAACTAAACAGTATTTATATCATTATTTACCTCTGATCTGAACAAAAATTAAGCATTTCTTGGTAATCTGTTGACCTAAATTGGTATTATGTAATTGTGTGCTTAAATTTAACAGCTGACAGCTATTTAACCTAATTCATTACATACCTTTCTATCAAATTGATTTGACATTATCAAGATGAATTCATTCGTGTCATATTTTATTACCATTTTCTAAACTATAGTGAATAAACTGTGATAGTGTTAGAAAAATGTATGAATAAATTTTGGTTTGACTGTATACCTATTTTTTTTTGTATTATTTCAAATAATTTGTATTTTACAGATTTGACATAAACATAGAAATTGTATTAAGCAGTTTTACAAGTAAATGTAAGCTATAAAAAATGAAAGTCAGTGGGGTTCATTACACTGGCCGCATTACACTTTTATTTAGGCAGAATATCTCAACAGAGATCACTAAACTCCAAATTACATATTTTGCAGTGTTTTCAGGTCATCAGCGCTTTTTTCATAATGTAGAGAGCATGGATGCCAGGTTAGGAAGATTAAGTTAACCACTGGGCAGAAAATGTATTGATTTAAGAGAAAAAGTTCTCCTTGGGGAAATTTAACCTCTTGACATCTTGCAACTGCAGCCATGAAAGTTTGTTGGGGCTTCTTACCAATGCAAGATACCACAAATGGCAACTTAAAATGTAACATTTTCAGGATAAATAACTGGGTAATTAATGCAGATGATAATACTTAATTAACTGAAATTGTATCAAGCTGTTTTACAAGTAAATGTAAGATATAAAAAAAAGAAAGTAAGTCAGTGGGGTCCATTGCACTGGCTGCATTACACTTTTATTTGAGCAGAATATCTCAACAGAGATCACTTAACTCCAAATTACATGTTTGTTGGTGTTTTCAGGTCATCAGCACTTCTACCGTAATGCTGAGAGCATGTATGCGCTTGGTTGCCAGGTTAGGAAGATTAAGTAAACCACTGGGGAGAAAATGTATTGATTTAAGAAAAAAGTTCTGATTGGGTAATTTAACCTCTTGCCATCTGGCAACCGCAACAATTGTGGAAGCTTGTTACTAATACAAGATTGGGGAATTATCTTGACATCTGGCAACCGCAGCCATGAAAGATTGTGGAGGCAGCTTACCAATGCAAGATACCACAAATGGCAAATTAAAATGATAAATAACTGGGTAAATTGTGCATACAATTATTCTTAATAAATCAAGATAAGCAGGAATCGTGGTCATGATTAAATTATGATTTATTTTGCAGCACTACATATATAATTTAAAATAATAGATTTTGTATTAGTAGAAATAATATTTTTTTATAGATTTTATCAAGCTGTTTTACAAGTAACTGTAAGATATAAAATAAAGAAAGAAAGAAAGTCAGTGGGGTCCGTCTCAACAGAGGTCACTAAACTTCAAATTACATGTTTGTTGATGTTTTCAGTTTATTATGCTTTTCACGTAACATAGAGAGCACGTGTGCACATGGTTGCCAGGTTGGGAATATTAAGTAAACTACTGGGGAGAAAATATATTGATTTAAGAAAAAAGTTCTAATTAGGGAATTTATCCTCTTGACATCTGGCAACCACAGCCATGAAAGTTTGTGGAGGTATCTTACGAATGCAAGATAATGCAAATGGCAAATTAAAATGTACAATTTTAGGATAAATAACTGGGAAATTTGTGGATATGATTGTTTTAATAAATGTAGATAAGCAGGAATTGTGGCCATGATTAAATTACGACATTGTGCAGCACTACATATATACATGTAATTTTAAAAGAATATATTTTGTATTGTTTCAAATCATTTCTATTTTATAGATTTTATATAAAATTGAAAATATATCAAGCAGTTAGACAAGTAACTGTAATGGTGCGTTCACACCGGTCGCGAATGAAGCAGCAAGCGCGAGTGATTTACATGTTAAGTCAATGCAAAGACACGAATAGCCATCCTGCGGCGCGAATGATGCGGCACGCATTGAGCGTTTGCCGCGCCATTCGCGCGAGTTGAAAAATCTGAACTTTGGTGAAAATTCGCGCCGCGTTAACCAATCAGGAGCTTGCTCTAGTAGTGACGGAGGCAGAAATCTGAAACAACAATGGAGGACAAACAACAATGGAGGACAAAATCACCTTAAGATATATATATATATATATATATATATATGGACACATAAGAGTGAGTAAATAAGGACATTTTAATTTAGGGTGAACTGTCTCTATGAATTTTGCATTATTAATTGTAATATACAGAGACCCTCACATAACATGCAGATCAAAAATATATTTATTGTGGCCATGAAAAAAGAGTTTGTTGCTTCATTTTATTAAGTGGTTCCCTCATTTTAGTAAATTATTAAATTGAGGGAACTAATTCCTAATTTTTCATATATATATATATATATATATATAAGTATATCGATTCCTGCATGTCATGTAATTCACTTTAACCAGGCACTCTCTGCTATAATAACCATATTCAAACAAAGTCATTGTCATTCTTTTTATTGCAAACATACCCTTTTACGTGGGCTCTAAATGTCAATGTTTAAAAATCATAATTAAAAACCATAATTATTGACTACTGTTGTGAATATTTGTAGTAGTTATTGCCCTGAGACCCTAAGAGTCATCAATAACTGTTTGCTCTAGTCAAACTCATTTTTACACTCTTTGTCTGTCATTTGTCTGGCTAAACACTGCAATGCTCCACTTGTGGGCATTAGAGCTGGAGAACTAGCCAACCACAGCACTGCATACAGTATTTATACACGTTTCCAATTTCCAGCCATGCAATTCACTGCAATCCAAATCCTCCTTATTGAACAAGTTTCTCTGTGTTCTTTTTTATATATTTGACATCTGGATTAACAAGATGTGTCATGCTTTTGTATACAAACAATTTGCAGCATTGTTGGGTTGCTGCTTGGGTGACCCAGGTTTGTGAACTTTGAGCTGTGGCAGACACTTTTTCAACCCAGAAGCCCTAAAGCCTGGAGCTTGGTTTATAGTGATTATCTAGTGTTTTGTCACGTTATCCTGGAACATGTTGGAAAAAGTGGCTGGATATTGGAAAAGCAGCACTATTATGAAACCAGCTGTGCTTCTGTCACGCTACTGAAGAGTGTAGTTAAGTTTGTGTCATTGTTACGTGTACTAGTTATTGCCAACGCTGAATTAATTTAGTATGGATTGAATTTGGATTGAACTTGGCTGTCATGCTGATCATGATTAAAGCATTTTCAATTGAACACTTTAAAACCCATGTGGTTTCTTCATCGAGATCAAAAAATGTTCAATGCAATTAAATGCCATCTTGCTATGCATAAATCAGAGTTGTGGTTTTATTGGCACTAAATATCCACAGTGCATTCTGAATGCATTCAAAGCCCTGTCATCAGTTAAAACAGCCACAGTGTTGTTTCAGAGATTCAGTCTCTCTGCCACATGCTCATGCCCACGAACTGGAGTCTAGCCAACGCTGTTGCGAGCTTTCATTATACAAGTGTTTTTATTTATTTATATATTTTGAATGGAACACCATGTCTGATTAATTAGTAGCCAGGTTTCAATGTAGTGGCTTTTTAACTTTAGAACCTCATGCAATCTAAATTGGGGCTCTAGCTATTAGTCCATATGTGTTAGCTTTGAGGCCATCTATATGTTAATATACTTATTAACATATACTTTTTATGTCAGGTAAAATAATCTTTCTTCCTTCTTGCAGAATGTCTGTTCAAATAAAGTCGTGAAATAGAGTTTTTTCATGTTGCCGCCTTATGTTAAACTGCTTTAAATGACTTTTTTCCACGTTAGTCTACACTTCATACTCCATAGTGGCAAAGCAAAAACAGAATTGTCACAACTTCGCAAATTTATTAAAAATAAAAAACTGAAACAAAATACATTTGCAAAAGTATTCATACCCTTAACTTTGCATTGAGCTAAGCAACTTTGCATTCCTGCCACTGAAAAACAGCCCCATAGCATGAGCCTGCTACCAGCACACTTTACTTTTGGGATGGTACTCTCCGGGTGATGAGCAGTGCCTGATTTCCTCAATACATGATGCTTGGAATTGAGGTTCATCAGACCAGAGAATCTTGTTCCTCACAATCTGAGGGTCCTTTAGCTCTAAAGATCAGATTGGTGGAGTGTTGCAGTGATGTTTGTCCTTCTGTAAGTTTCTTCTATCTCCACATATGATCATGGAGCTCAGCTAGAGTGACTATGAGCTTCTTGGTCATTATTCTAACCAAAACCGTTCTCCAGCTCTGTGGTTGTTTCAAACTTTTTTCATTAAGGGTAATGGAGACTACATCTTCTGTAAACCTTCAATGCAGCAGATTTTTTTCTGAACTCTTCACTAGATGTGTGGCTTAATGCAATCCTGTTTCTGAGCTCTACAGCCACCTCAGTTCTTGGTTTTTGCTCTGATATGCATTATCAGCTGTTAGACCTTTTATTAAGACATGTGCCTTTCCAAATCATACCCATCAATTGAATTTGCCACAGGTTAACTCAACTCGAAGTGTAGTAGCATCTACAAGCAATATGAATTCTCCTGAGCTAAATTTCAACAGTCACGGATAAGGGTTTGAATACTTATGCAATGGAATCTTTTTAAGTTTTTTATTTTTAATAAATTTTCAAAGATGGTAAAAATCAGTTTTTTTCTTTGCCATTATGGTGTATGGAGTATAGATTGATGTCGAAAAAAAGTAATTAAAATCAGCTGAACATAGGCAGCAACATAACAAAATGGCAAAAAAAATTTAAGGGTATGAATACTTTTGCAAGGCAATGTAAGTATATTACATTATTGAAATTTTAATAATAAAGTACCTATTTAAAGTTCTTATAGCCTATAGTGTGCGACAGTGCTGCACACTTTTTCAGCAGCCATGGTTCCGGAAGTATTTTCTTCATTCATTTTTCCCATTGGGATTTTCAAAGTCTTTGTTAAATAGTTAAAATCCATGAATCAAACCATCTAGCTTAATTTAAAACTTTAAACAAAAATGTTTTTACAAAAAATGCACAAAAATACTACAGCTGGTCAATCACATTATCACAATATTTTTTCCTATATCAGACAATATCGATAATTGTTTGATAATTTAAAAAAAAAAAGTAATCAAATAAATTGAATTTACAACAAAACACTATATTTTATTGTCAGGCTGCACAACAGAACTGTATAAATGATTGAAAACACACCTTTGGTGTATGATCCATGGGTAATGCAGTGGGTAATGTCTTTTTTGATTAGGAATTTTGCAGTTAAACAATTATTTAAAAAATAAATTAAAATTGACGGCTTCAACAAAAGCATATGCCATGGATTAGCAGCCTCATAGCTCATACTAGGTCTGTCTTTAATGGTTTATGAGTTGTTAAAATTCAATTCCTCTATGAAAAAGTATGTGATTTTTACTTTCTGAACCTTACTGTTGCACTCTATAAGAATTTCTTTAGAGTCCAACGGTGACAGAAATCTACGGGGGACTGAATCTTGTGTGACAGCTGCCTTTAAGATGAATGGGAATCCAAACAGAGTGCTCTCTCCAGGCATTTCAGATCTCCTTGCTACCTGCTATACTGACTAGCAATAGCAAGTTGCAAATCACAGTTTTACTCAGCTGTAAACTAAAGACTTTTGAATATTTACAAAAAGAACAGACTCTTCAATACGTTCCGCCCTCTGTTTCAATAAGAAATATGTCAGGAAAGAAAATTGCAGTCGTCAAACCGTTTCAAGGGGTCTGCCGAGATGTTCCCAGTTGGCACAAACAGTAATATTTTCTCTAGTAAAGATCCTGCTTTAAAACTAAGGGTGAATTGTATGTTTTTGTGAGCTATATTTATATATGAGTTATGTTTAGCACATCCTCACTGTGTTTATCCATTCTATTTAAATCAAATAATCATATTTAGCAGCTCTCCCCTGTGTTCATCATGTTTGCTCTTGACTCCAGCCTGCCTAGTCTCACTGCCAATGGCCAAACAAAATAAAGCCCTGAAACGCCATCATAACATCAGTGAAGCCAGCCTAGATACCACTGGCCAATTTGGTCATAGTCAACGGATTGTTTCCCAGACAACAGTTGCCTAAAAAGCAAAAACAAAAGCACCGCAGGGTGAGCGATAACCGAATATGCAAATTCATAAAAGAAGCTCATATATTTTCATGCTGGTTTGTGGTTGTCATTTTTTCATTGTTGAAGGCTTTGGATTCTAATAATCCGAGCCATCACTCATATTTTCATTTGACTTCCTCCCACCAGCCTCTGTTCTCGCTTATTTTTCATTTGTTGAGAAGATGTGATCCCCGGAGGTATGACTCTAAATGAGAACGTACCTGCATATCATTACATCATTCTCCAAGTTGTCCTGTATGACAGGGTGCCTGCTTCCCTTTTAAGCACGCTCTCCCATAATTCATCAATGCTGGGCTCAGCATCAGACTGAATCCGTTAGTCAAGGGCTACAGAATCGAGCTGAGATTGCAAACGCTAGTGATTGGGAGCAAGTCGGAATGGCTAAAAATCTCACCAGACAAACCAATCCTCAAAGCCTGTTACCTTGAAATAAAAAAAAAAAGAAGTCCAGCTCTCACAGAGTGCAGCAGCGGTCGCTGTGGTTAGTATAACAGGTACTCTGAGGTGCTCAAATCAGCAGATTTTTCTCCTTCTTACCTCCTGCCTTGGCAAATCTAGTGAGCCGTCAGACTTCCAGAGTCAATTTACTTTTTCCAGCCCTCACGGCAGTACACTCAAGCTCAATGAGCAATAGACAGCAATAATGTAATCATAAAAAGCCCACTCTGGACTCAACCATGTCTTTCGATCTGTGCTTATGTTTTTGACCTCTTAGGTATGTTTAGATGTCTTATCGGGAGCGCAAGTTCTTTGCAAGCCTTAGTGCACAATTGCTTATGTTTTGATGAAGTGACGTTGGGCAGATTGTGGAAGATATTTCTGCAGCCAGGCATGACGAATGCAGATCAAGAGTTTCCTGCCATTAGTGGGTCTCAGAAAATTTCTTCATTATCATTATGGAAAATGGTAATGTTTCATGCATCATTTTTGAATGGGGAAGAGAGGGAAGATGGATTCATAGAATCTCCCAGAAAGCAATAGAGCTGTTCGGTTTTTAGATCTAAAACTTGCAAGAGAAATATCCATTAGGGATTCAGAATACATTTTTAGACTCACAGCTTCTGATTTTTGAATAAAATCAGATCTTTTCCTCCATGTATGCTATACCATTAATTTTTTAATAAGTACTTTTAATTCTGCAAGGATGCATAAAATTGATTAACAGTGGCAATACAAAAGATCTATTTTAATCAAAGAACCCTGAAAAAAAAAAAAGCATTATAGTTTCCTCAAAAATATGAAAGGGATAAATTCTGTTATTAATTACTCACCCTCATATCATTCCAAACCAGTAGGACTTTCGTTCATCTTTGGAGCACAAATTAAGATATTTTTGATGAAATCCAAGAGCTTTCTGACCCTCCATATACAATAACGCAACTACCGCATTCAAGGCCCAGAAAGGTAGTAAGGACATTGTTAAAATAGTCCCTGTCACCTCAGTGGTTCAATGGTAATTTTATGAAGCTGTGAGAATACTTTTTGTTCTTAAAGAAAACAAAAATTCTGACTTTATTTAACAATTTCTTCTATTTCGTGTCAGTCTCTGTGAGTCCCATGGCATTCTGACATAGAACTTGGACGCTCTGAGTCTTGTTCACAAGCAGAAGAAGACACGTGTACATAAAACAATCTTTGTAAACATGTCTGGAGATTTTAACAGAGAGGATGAGTTACTTATTTGAACCAGAATATACAGACGATGAACAAAAAGAGATGGACGTTACAGTCAGCACCATACTAGGGCTGCCCTCGACTAAAGATTTTTCTGGTCGACTAGTAGTCTTCATTTTAAGCATTAGTCGACTGTTAGTTGCATTTTTATAATTATTACAATATAAATCATAATAATAAGTCTTTAATTGTCTACATGGCCTAATAAGCGCTTTAGTGCACGCATAAAGTTTGCCATAATAATTATGAAGGTGTCAGGGAAAAACAGCAAGGAGACTGCATTAATGTTTTAACGTTTTATTGATAAACTAGTGCTTTCTTTGTTTTCGGCTTAAGAGATGTGAAGTCGTCGACACCGACTCATCATCTCCGCAGTAGTGATGCGCCTGTATGTATGTTTCATACAGATTACATAATCTGAGAATATTTATTTTCTATTTGAATTGGTTCATTTAAAAAGTAGACATTTCACTTTCTATAGATATATTTTTTTCATGTCTGCAAGGCAAGTATACACAGAGTTTCTCAGTTTCGCAAACAAGTTCACAGAGACCGAGGTGGCAGAATATGCATCCTGTTTGCTTTAATTGTTTTACAAAAGCACAACGTTTCGTTGTTATTCTGAGTGCACACAAATAAACATGGAGTCTTTACAGATTCGAAAGATGTATTACTTTTATCTGTATGACTAAAAATGACCAAATTTTAAGAGCAAGTGACTGCACCGGCGCCTTCATCTGTCATCCATTGAGCGCGCTGCTAAAAGCTATTGAGCTTTCACACTCCATACAGACACTTGATAAGCGCACATTTTTGTAGGTTAACATTAGATTGAGCTGCCATGTAAAGTTGCTACATACATCTTTCAGATGAAAAGCCATATTTGAGGTTGATTAATGATAGGTGAGCGTTTGGATGTCCTGCCTGATGTACTACATTACCACATAGACCAGCCGTTAATGATCTGTCAGTCACCGACTGCGTGACTTCACTTCCTGTGGATTTTTTTTTCTAAGCGACTAATAAAATTTTGGTCGACCAAGCCTCTTCTCATTGAGTAATGATTAGTGGACTGTTAGTGGGCAGGCCTACACCACACACATGCATTAAAGACTGACACGGAAGAGAAGAAATTATTGAATAAAATCGTTATTTTTGCGCACAAAAAGTTTTCTCATAGCTTCATAAAATTGCCTTTACCCACTGATGTCACATGGACTATTTTTTCAAAATCCTTACTACCTTTCTGGGCCTTGAACTTGTCAGTTACGCTGCTGTCAGGTTCAGAAAGCTCTCAGATCTCATCAAAAATATCTTAATTTGTGTTCGAAAGATGAACGAAGGTCTTGCGGGTTTGGAATGACATGAGGGTGAGTAATTAATGACAGAATTTCTTAAAGAACTAAATCAACAGATTGGAATGATTTTAACCTCCTGGGGTCGACGGTGGTAGTGTGAACTACAGAGTCAAGTTCCTGTGTGCTTGATGAGTAAGACAACCTTATGTGGAAACTTTTGAACAACTTATACAAAATAGTTACAAAAGTAACAGCTGAGGTATGACTGTGTAATTCATTTTGTAGAACGTGAAAGTCTCTTCAAGTTATGTTAGACCTTATTTTACTAAATTAAAATCTGCTATTCTAAAAAC
Source organism: Garra rufa (assembly GCF_049309525.1). NCBI lineage: Eukaryota > Metazoa > Chordata > Actinopteri > Cypriniformes > Cyprinidae > Garra > Garra rufa. The sequence goes on from NC_133379.1 coordinate 26,849,341, forward strand.
CTAATTGAAATTCCCAATGGGACCCACAGTGAATCAGCCCTCTGGGTTGGCCTACAAACCGACATCATGACTAAACAGCTATTATTTTTGGAGCTCAATCGAGGCCGATCGCAGCCTGATCGCAACTAGCAATCGCACTGATGTCAACAGAGCAATTGAGGTTAATTCACTTTGTATCTACAAGCCATGTCAAGTAGCTCTGAAGTGGTTGGAGCAATTTCCCCCAGTTCTAAAATCAGCAGAATGTTTTTTTAGCCTTAAGGATGATAAGGAAAGACTTTCTATTCAAACACGTGACAGAAGCTATGTTTTTTTTCGATATGTCTGTCAGTGGCATCCTCTCCATAGGCTCAGAATCTTTCATTTTCCCCTCTGCTTGCTTCACATCTCCCAACATTTGAAATCAGCTTAATTTTCTCCCCTTTGCTCGACAGACTTGTCTCAGACGAGGCTTACATGCTGTGATTCCTGCTCCACAATACTGATGCAATCAGTGCGTGAGCTCGATGCCCAGATAGCTGGTGCCTTTTCTGTCTTCCTCCCCGTCTCTGTCTTGTTCTAACTCAGCATGTAATTATGTGCAGTGTAGAGTTACTTCTGAAATGTAATCCGGTACAGACTACAAATTGCATGGCTAGAATTGTGATCAGTAAAATAATCTTTAAATGGCTAGTTCACCCAAAAATGAAACTTCTGTCATCAGTTATTCACCCTCATATCGTTCCAAACCCGTAAGACCTTCGTTTATCTTCAGAGCACAAATTATGATATTTTTGTTGATGAAATCCGAGAGCTTTTCGACACAACTACCATGTTCAAGACCCAAAAAGGTAGTAAGGACAATGTTAAAATATTCCATGTGACATGTGATGCTATGAAGCTGTGAGAATACTTTTTGTGGTCCAAAAAAAAGAAAACAAAAATAACGACTTTATTAGAAAATTTCTCCTCTTTCGTGTCAGTCAGTATTGTGCCTGGGGCATCCGTACCTACTGTACAGAGTCCTAATTTTTTGAGAGTCTAAGATTTTTTGGTTTATTGATTGTCTTTCTATTAAGTGGCTGCCATTGAAAGATGTGTCCTACTTGCCTTCAAGTGATGGCGTTAACTTCAGACACTGAACGCTACCTACTTACTCATTTAATGTATGCAGTGTGGGCACTCTGTACTATTACCATTATTAATGCTATCTATCAGCTCAGCAGTTGGCCACTATCCCATGCAACTCCTACTTCACTTATGGTAAGATCATACACGTTTTTCTATTGGCAGCTGAGAAAATGGCCCAAGGGCAATCCAATTACGATGCCCCAAAACCTTACTATGTTAACTTTCCCTGAAGGCCAGAATCTGAATTTGGGACAGTTTTCCATGGTAGAGCATATCTTGAATTAGTTAACAGCTCCCGAATCGCCACTTACCACAAGCTTATGTGCCGCTGTCAGCATGTATTTCGACTAAGCCATCAAACTCTCACAAAATTGATATAGACAAATCAAGAAAGTGATGTAGAGTCACTTTAAAAATAGCCTTTCATTGTGTATTTGAGCGAGACTTTGGAGTTCAGTCTTTAATTCTTGTATCTTCTGCTAACCAGAGTCTGCTTATGAAGAATAATGTAACCATAAAAGAAAACCCTAGGCCTTTTAGAAAATTAGATACCAACTCAAATGAAGAATGATCTCTTCCCACACATTAATCATTAAAAACAGAGGAGGTTATAAACCCTTTTCATGCTGGAATATTATTTTCTGGTTCGTATATTAATGAATTACTAAATGAAACACTGTTTTTTTCTCTCTCTTTCTCTCTAATAATTGTATTTATTTATTTTTTAATTACAGTGTAAAATGCAATTATTCAGAGTCGGAATTGAGCATTTGTACGGCTGTCTGTTCACCAAAGAAGCTTGAATGTCACTTTTTTAACACTTTTTTTAATGCATCAATTCACTTCAAATCGCCAAACTATCACAGCCTGGTCCTTTGTTGTAAACCTGGCTGCTCAACCTGTTATAGAGGCTGTTAGATGTTTTTCAGTGAGCCAACAGACTTGCCTCTGACAGTTTTAAATAAAATATTCTGAGCTGTATCGAAAAGCTGTGTACACACACAATATTGTTTTAACCCCAGCAAATTATCTTGGCTCACCTGCTAATTAAGCCTTGAATACAGTTTAGGATGAACATATGCTAATTGTAGAGAAAAAGAGAAGCGCCTCGACTGATCCAGCAGAGATAAAACAGTGTAACACGCTCTCTCGTTTATCACTCAGTCATGAATGGATTTACAAGTTATTTTATTTTTTTTTTTCTGCTGGGAGCACTGATAATTTAATTTCTCTTTCTCTCACAAATTCTGTACTTGCATAGTATATGTGTTTGTGGTTGGATCTTGTATACTGAGGTTGGTTTGAGCAACATTGCTGTGAAGTGATTAGATATGTCAGTACAAGCTTGCGCTCTCACTTGTAATTGGCTCTGAGGACAAAGGGGGGCATGTGTGTCCAGACACTGACTGCTTATGAAACACTTGTGTGTCTCTTTCTTGTTAGCTCTCTTTCTTCTGCTCTAGGATGCTGCGACTGTTTCAGCCCTGTGGAGCTTGCTTTCTTTCCATGATGTACAGTATATAGCTTTCATGTCTGTATATATATCATTATGAATAATTTCAACCAATACAGATACAGCTGAAGTCAAAAGTTTACATACACCTAGCAGAATCTGCAAAATGTTAGTTATTTTACCAAAATAAAAGGGATCATACAAAATGCATGTTATTTTTTATTTAGTACTAACCTGAATAAGATATTTAACACAAAAGTCATGTACATAACGTCCACAAGAGAAAATGATAGACACATTTATAAAAATGATCCGGGTCAAAAGTTTGGCTTTTTAATACTGTGTTGTTAAATCCTTCAGTTGTGAAAAATCCTTCAGGTCCCATAAATTCTTAGGTTTTTTAGCATTTTTGTGTATTTGAACCCTTTCCAACAAAGACTGTATGATTTTTGAGATCCATCTTTTCCCACTGAGGACAACTATTACAGAAGGTTCTAACAACGCTCACTGATGCTTCAGAAGGAAATACAGTGCATTAAGAGGCGGGGGTGAACATTTTTAGAATTTGAAGATCAGGGTAAATGTAATTTATTTTGTCTTCTGGGAAACATGTAAGTATCTTCTGCAGCTTCTGGAGGGCAGGACTAAATAATAATAAAAAATGATATTTAAGCAAAATAAAAAAAAAATACACATCTTCATTCTGTTCAAAAGTTTTCACCCCCAGCTCTTAATGCATTATGTTTCCTTCTGGAGCATCCGTGAGTGTTTGAACCTTCTGTAATAGTTGCATATGAGTCCCTCAGTTGTCCTCAGTGTAAAAAGATGGATCTCAAAACCATATAGTCATTCTTGGAAAGGGTTTAAATATAATAATTTTTGCACTGTTGCCTTTCCTTTCTTTTTCTTCCTTTCAGTAAGTTTAAAAAGTTCACTAGAAGTTTCACTATAATTTTCAATACACATGGTCCACATAATATTTTGGCTAAACATGTAGTTTGAGAGAGAAACAAAGTATTGTTGGTTTAATGCCATTTTCCTGTAAAGATGCCCATCTGAACCTTCCAAATGACTAGACATGTTATGCTTGTTTCCACGACAGTGTCTGCAACTCAGTGAATTTGTTAGGTAGCAATTTTAACTTAAATGATTAGTTTACTCCTGAATTAAAATTCCCTGATAATTTACTCTTCCCCCATGTCATCCAAAGATGTTCATGTCTTTTTTTCTTCAGTCGAAGACTATTGAGGAAAACATTTCAGGATTTTTCTCCATATAGTGGACTTCACTAGTCTACATTGCAGCTTCAATGAGCTTTAAATGGCTCTACATCATCCCGGCTAAGGAATAAGGGTCTTGTATAGCAAAACAATCAGTCATGTTAAAAAAAAAAGGAATATACTTTTTAACCGCAAATGCTGGTCTTGCACTAGCTCTGCGATCTAAGACTTCATGTATTACGTAATCATGTTGGAAAAGTCACTCGTAGTTAGTTCTTCAGCTGTGTATTCTGGTTCAAAAAGATAATGTAGAAAAAACTCAGAACATCTCATTTTCTCCACCAAATTCAAAATCGTCCGACATTAGAAGATCAATCGTTTTTTTTTTCTAGATAAGGCCCTTATTCCTTGGCTGGGATCGTGTAGAGCCCTTTGAAGCTGCAATTTTGATCTTCAACATGTTAACCCCATTGGAGTCCACTATATTGAGAAAAATCCTATGTTTTCCTCAAAAACCTTAATTTCTTTTCAACTGAAAAAAGAAAGACATGAACATCTTGGATGACATGAGTATATTATCAGTGAGTATATTATCAGGAAATTTTAATTTTGGAATGAACTAATCCTTTTAGTTAACCAGTTCGGGGAAGCACAACATTCAGTGTATCTTTTGTACTTTATTTCTCTGATTTCTTTTTTCTTCTCAGTCTTTACTCTTTTATCTTTCTCACTTTTTACGCTCTCTCTCTCTCTCTCTCTCTCTTTTTATTGCTGCCAAAAAGAATAATGTTTTAGTCCCACAGGAACATAGTCTTTGAGTAAACTTTTTCTCCCACCTTTCTTCACTGACATTTTGCATTATTCTTCCCAATATCTGGCTCCCCTGAAACAAAACCAACTGATTCCACTATATTAACTCAATATTCATGAGATGATTTGATTTATTATGGGTGATTTTACATTCAAAGAATAATAAAACAAAGTTAACTCACTGTATGCAATTGCAGTAGAACATATCCCCAGACGCAATCTATATCGCTCTTGAAAAACCTTTAAACAAACCATGAAATACTTCATGTTGCACAATGGTATATAAGCGTCTTCCTGCTGTGCTGTAGTGTCTGCCTTAAGCACCAATTGCATTTGTCTGCCACCAGCTGTCACAAATCTCCAGCATCTCTTTCTCTCAGACTAGCGCTGTGACGCAAAATCAATGGAGCCTCTTGGGTCCTTCCATCACCCCAAATATCTGCAGTGAACTGCTGGTTGAAGGCATTCAATAAAAGAGTCCAGTTGCCTGGAGATGGGGATTGCAGAATGGGCCGGGAGACAAATGACTCTTACTATAGAGCATGCAAGTAGCCAGGTCGGTTTTAGAGGTCCGATAGATGGATGAATGATGTCTTTTTTTGTCTTCTCTGTTATTTGTCAGTCATCGACAGTCGGGGACTGATGGAAGGACTGCAGAGATTCAGTGCCATCCCGACGTATCTTCCAGTCCGATACCAGGTGCTGAACACAGAGTCGGCCTTCTTCCTAAAGGAGGCCAACCAGGACATCATGAGGAACTCCAGCCTACAGGTTCGTACGGAACTGTTCTTCATCCAACAGGCCAGAAAGACGCCATCGGTCAATGCCAGTTACGGGCCGCTGTATGTAGAACAGCCTGTGCCCACAGAGCTCCTAGGCCCAGGACTCTTCAACAATCCTTCATCCACCTCACCATCATCCACTTCCTCTCCACTCTTTAGTTTTAACTGGAAAGTGCAGACTTTTATTATCAGCGAGCGGATCCATCCAAGTTGGCCAAAGGTTCAGGTCCTCTTCTATGTTGTGGGCCGGGACTGGGACGACTACAGTGCTGTGGACAAGTTGCCGTGCGTCAGGATGTTTGCCTTCCACGAAACCCAAGAGGTACGAGGCACCTGTCATCTGAAAGGGGAACTTGGATTGTGCGTGGCTGAACTGGAGCCTCTGCCTAGCTGGTTCAGTCCCCCTAGTGTCATACCAGGTCGACAGAGATCTCCCGAGCTGGTTGAAGGCACTCCTGTGGAGCTGTATTACATGCTACAATCCACCGACACTGGGGAATGCAGCTCTGAGGACTCCCGCAAGACCAATTCCATCCGCACTGGACAACTGGGCCCTGCTGGGTACTTCTCAGGGCCTACACCCATGCGCAGGATCGGCAGTGTGCGCCTATTCCAGCCACTCTCTGAGCTGCGTTTGGACAGTAACTTTGTGGTGATGGTTCCCTCCAGACCCATCAGGCAGAGGGAGACGGTGTCAGGCTTTCTAGCGGTCTCCACCCTTTCATCAGTAGAGATCTTCACCTTACGGTAAGTGACCAATTCTTGTAATACTTAATTTATGTATTATTTGTATTTAATTTTATGAAGGAGAGCAGACCTGATGTTGGTGTTTGCATATAAATGTGTCATAGCAGTGTGTGAACACAACCAACCGACAATGATAAAAAATCATTCGCTCCTTATATTTCAATCCCCATAAAGCCTAAACAGTCATAATTATCAAGCTATGATAAGCAATGCAGGTGTTTTGTAGTTGGATGTAAAAGTGAACATAAGAGTCTTCATTTTCTTTGACATCAGAGCCACTGAAGACTCACTGGATTCGCTTTTTTTTTTTTGATGGTAACGTGCCACTTGGAAGAGAGGGGTGGAGTTAGCAGTAACTCATTATCATTTAAAGAAACATGCATCAAAATGGGTCGCTGTGAACAGAGCTGTTTTTGAATAGGTAAAAAAGGGTGTTGTTTTTTTAACCAAAGTATTTTGCAGACATTTCATGAATTGACTGTAAAGAATCATACCAACTTGTGGAATATAGGCATCTGATGTCTCCTTGAACCATTTCTGTTGCTATATTTATGATGACATATTTTTGCCTCCAATCATTCACCCCCCAAAACGATGTGTAGAACTGCTAATATTTCACCTGCAAATATCATGAAATTTAATTATCAAAAGTAAAACTATATTTAACTACTTTTTAGTTTTTGGAGATTGTATTCAAAATTCACTTGGCTCAAAAATGTGCCCACTCAGCTTGAATGGGCATGCTGTTTCTAAGGTGGGTTGAATAGATAAATTGACAATTTTGGTTTCCACGTAGCCCTTGAATTTGGATGATTTAATGAAATCATTCACTCAAAATTCACTGTGGTCGGCACAAAACAAATTTATCATCACTGCAAGTGATCCCCTGTATACGGAGTTCCCACAGTCCTGAGATATCTGGTAATTTCAAAAGTGTTATATCCAGGCCTGGAAAAGTCTGACAAATTAATAAAATCTGAAAAGGTCATTGGAAAGTCAGTGAATTTTCTGTAGTCTACTTACATTTTTCTAGTCATTCTTCTGAATGCAAATTACTCTCTGTACAGTAACTGTTCTCAAGAAGATGATTTTAAAAGCCTTTACCAGTAATCTTCACAAATGACCTAAAGGATTTTCCTGAAGAATAGCAGGCAGTTTAACTGTTCAGGACAAACAAGGGACTCATTAATAACTATCACTAAACAGAAAAACACAGCTGTGGATCATTCAGGTAACAACACAGTATTAAGGGAATGTAAACTTTTGACCCGGGTCATTTTTATAAATTCATAATTTTGTCTTGTGGACTATATGAAAATGTCTTTTATGTGAAATATCTTATTCAGGTCAGTACTAAATCAACAATAACATGCATTTTGTATGATCCCTCTTATTTTGGTAAAATAATTACCATTTTGCAGATTCTAAAAGGGGGTGTAAACTTTTGACCTTAACTGTTAATCCCATCCTATCAATTTCAGTTGAAATTACGTCAGCACATAGAATAACGCTGCATGTTTCAAAGCACTTCAGTAAACCTTTAATAATAGATATTATAATATGACTGCATCTTCTAGGAGAACATACATAAAAGTTTAACTTGATATTTATCGCATGACTACTACATAGCCTAAAGGCAATTCATAAAATTTCCCTTTCAAAACAATTGCTAATTATCTCTCAATTAGTAGACTTAACTCTTAATTAGTAAAATGCAACTAAACACAAATGAGTTATTCAAGGAAGAGCTGTGCGAACTACAGAAGATGACCTGTTTGAAAATTAATTTTCCTCGCAAGCCAGTGTGCAAAAGTGAGGAAATTCTTTATTGATTCATTGAGTGTTGAGCTCTAATTAGAACAAGCGGATTTGATGAAGCGACTAAAGACATTCTGTGCAAGTGAGTAAATGACCGTGAGAGAAATTAATGTTCATTCCTGTTTGTATTCTCTCACGCCTGATATCTAAAACATGTTTTGAGTTATACTCTAACAGCCTTGGCAAATTTGTCAACCTCGGTTAGCATTAGCTTCCAGCTCGGCCACCGTGATTAACGGACCTTAAGTGTTCCGATCCAGACTAATTCGTTGGCGAATAGTGGGTGTTTACTGGAACAATGAATGAAGCGTAGCACGCAGAAATAAAAAGCTCAGAAATTAATTGCCTTTGATGTAGACAGAAATAAAGAAGCTCCTGGCAGATGCGCTGTTTTCAGAAATGTTCTCCAAGGGTGCTCTAACATTAGAAACAGCAGTTTCTAATAGAGTTATCAGGCTAGTTTTAATTAATGCAGAGAGAACAAGTTTAGTCCTCAACAGCAAGCAAATTTGTGATGTCTTGGGTGACGCACTGCTGTGGGAAACTGTTCAGTAGTGTTGATTTCTCTGTAGTTCCTTCTGTGTTCATACAGACTGGTGATAAGATCCTATAAAAGGTTTTTTTTTCTTTTTCTTTTTGCCTTTCCTCTACTTGATGCCTAAATGTCTTTGTGATGGCTCCAAGTCCCCTCAACCCCTGGAGATAGGCACAGCTCTGTTCTCGGCTTGGGCTGCGCTCCGAGTTCCAACCAAGCAGTGTTTTTTTTTAATAGTGACCAGCTGAGCGCTGCTGATAGGGCTGTTTCTCTAGGGTCTCTGGCTGTTGATTTGTTGTGTAGTTGTGTAAGTGCTTGAGGGGGAGGGGAAGAGGTTACGTTGGGCGGCGGCACACGGTTCAAATCGGTCACGTCGCTGATTCTGTTGGAGCCAGATCTTCTCATCTTATCATCAGCCCAGGGATAAAAATGCTCACTGATCAGCTTTTCCCTGCCTAACACAATCAGGGTAAAACAGAATAGCTCCTGAGAATCACATCTGACTGCCAGACTTCCTCCAGCACGATGTGCAAATGAATACACCATGTACTGTGTGAACTGTTAGACTGAGATTTTAAAGGCATAGCTCAAACAAAAACGAAAATTCTGTCATTAATTACTCACCCTCATGTCGTTCCAAATACGTAAGATCTTCGTTTATCTTTGGTACACAAATTAAGATATTTTTAATGAAATCCGAGAGCTTTCAAGGCCCAGAAAGGTAGCAAGGACATTATTAAAAAGGTCAGGTTTAACCGTAATGTTATGAAGCTACGCAAACACTTTTTCTGCACAGAAGAAGAAATATTATAATAAAAACATTTTCAATTGTGTTTTCCATTTTCCACTTTCTGGTCTCTTGTGAGAAAAATCACACAGATGCTCCTGGAAAAAAAATGTTATGTAACAACCTATTATTTTTAAACACAATTTTTAAATTGAATTTGCTTACTTTACTTACTTACTTACTTTCTTTCTTCTTTTAATCTTTCCTGCGAATAGAACTCATGACTACAAGATTATAATGTTTATTAGTGATGAACACGCTCTTAAATGTATTATTTTAATTCTCTGCCCGGTGTCGTGTATTTGGAGCTTGTACTTCCTTGCTTTTTGCCTCATTAGCGGTTTGGAGAGCGGTAACATGTTGAGATGGGATTTACACCTGATTCATAATGCAAATGGAAACACGCTTCCCTCACGAACAAATTAACAACCTCTCAAAAGATAAATAGCCCCTGCTGTATTGTAGTTTTGACTAAACAATCCCACCCGTTTCTGCATGTCCCAGTGGAATATATGCTAATACATGCAAATGAATAATCGTTCCTTATGGACCATTGCTTATTTTGCTATTGCAGAGATATTTTTCCTCATCCAATTTGCGTATGCACTATTCTGATGAGTACAAATGACCTGAAAGTTGATCGGCTCTGTCATTTGACTAGTTCATAAACATGAATCTGCTTGTCTTGAATTTGAAGGTTTGTCAAATAAATGAATGATACTGAATACTGAATATAGTTATTGCATTTCACTTTAATAGCCTAGTGGTTAGATTATTTATTAACTTCCTCTTTGAATAAGCAAAAGATTTATGTTTAAATAGCTGATTTAAAGGCCACCCATAATGCATTTTTCACACTTGTTCTCAAGTGCAGCAATTTTGTAGTTTCGTTGTCATCTGGTTAATAATCTAGTGACTTTACTATGGCTTACTGTGGGTGTAAAACACATTTATGCATATATTAATCATATTTTGCTCAAATACATTCATTCTAAAGTAGACAGTTCATCCAAATATGAATATTCTGTCATCATTTGTTTATTCTTGAGTTGTTTTAAACAAATATGTGACTTGTCTGGACTCTAAAACCAGTCATAAGAGTCAATTGGCATTGAGATTAATGTATCATCTGAATAAATACGCTTGTCATAGTTGCATGGTTTGTTAAGATAGAACAATTTGGCCGAGATATTTGAAAATCTATAAAAAAAAAAAAATCTAAATGTTGAGAAAATCACCTTTAAAGTTGTCCAAATGAAGTTCTTAGCAATGCAGATTACTAAAAATAAAATTTTAATATATTTACGGTAGGAAATTTACAAAATATCTTCATGGAACATTATCTTTACTTAATATCCTAATGATTTTTGGCATAAAAGAAAAATCGATAATTTTGACCCATACAATGTATTTTTGGCTATTGCTACAAATATACCTGTGCTACTTACGACTGGTTTTATGTGACTTTCTTTTTCACATAAATTGTCCATGCTAGGATTTTACCCATATAAATATTCTGGCTGATACAGATAATTATTTTTATGTCATGGCTGATAGTAAAATTCTGTGCTGGTTTGTATATATAAACTAAAAATGAGACGCTATGTACTAAAATCTGCTCTTTTCTCTTCAATGAATGTCAGTGATGACCACGACTCTCCTTGGACCCCATTCGCCTTCATTGTATGGATAAAATATGTGTTTCTTTCACTGTTCGCCTCTCTCTCTCTCACACAGATTGTTCTGTGCATTTATTTTCAGTGTCCCCTTAGAGCAAGGGCTATGAATTGGCCTTTTCACCGACGTATTGGTGGCTGCAAGAGCCACTGAACTTGATTAGTTGCCATCACAGTTTACAGAGCGATTTCTCCCAATTTCCTTCTGCCCCTCCAGGGTCGCTGGCACGTGTTTACTTTGAAGGCACAGACTCTCTTCATCTGGCCATTAATAAGTAATTAGTGATTGGTGCACAGGGGAAACTTCTTCGCTCTCAAGCTCTGGTTTGATTTGCTTGCCGCACAGGCTCCCTCCACAAAGCAATCAGCGGCTGCCCGCAGCGAATAATCTTAGTGCGCACATTTCTTGGTAATGATTTTTAATGCATCCCCACCCATGAATTTCTCAACCTTTCAGCACGGTGGCTGTCATTATTTGACTGAAGGCACCGGATGATTCTTTTTCCTTAATTATTATTAACTTCGCCTGTTTTGCACAGACCCGGGGGGTCCTGGGAAGAATGAGTGCTTTTGCTTCTGTCTGATGTGTGGTACTGTAGTTTGTTAGGCTAAACCATGATCAGAATGGGTAACATTGAGTGTTTTGGATGGTCAGCGCTGCGCTCAGACGTTTCTCACTTTTCCTCCCCGCAGTTCACAGCGGGCTGCCACTCTCGAGTAAAGCCGTTTGTTTTCTGACTTGAAGAGCCAGATTTATTCCCAGAAAGAAACTGTTGTCCATGATAGTAGTTTGCTAGCTTGAACTTTGTTGTAAAAGACAGTATGAAGTTGCCTGTTTTCTTCTTTTGAATGCATTTTTATACCACTGTTTAAAAGTTTGGGGTTGGTAAGATTTTTATTGTTTGCTCACCTGGGCTGCATTTGATAAAATACTGTCAAATGTTCTTACAATTTATAACGACCTAAAAACAACTGAAATAGTAAAACGGACAAACCCAGTGATTGGGCTGTTTGACCCAGTGGTTGGGTTAAATGTTTAGCCCAACCTTCTGGGTAGGTAGTTTTATTTAACTCAAATATATATGATTTTTTAAAAAATATTTCAGAATGGTTTGATAATGAATATTTTTTGGGTGATATCAGTTGTTTAATTAAACACCCCTTTTAGACAGTTCCATTAATTACTTTTGAAGTTTTTAAATTTCTACTAGACTGAAAAACATTTGGTTAATTTTCACTCAGAAATTGCATATAATTACGTACACTACCAGTCAAAAGTTTTTGAACAGTACCATTTGCAATGTTTTTTAAAGAAGTCTCTTCTGCTCACCAAGCCTGCATTTATTTGATCCAACATACAGCAAAAACAGTAACATTCTGAAATATTTTGGCTATTTAAAATAACTATTTTCTATTTGAATATATTATGAAATGTAATTTATTCCTGTGATTTCAAAGCTGCATTTTAGCATCATTACATGCTCCTTCAGAAATCGTTCTAATATTCTGATTTGCTACTCAAAAACATATATCATTATTATTATGTTGAAAAAAGCTGAACAGAATTTTTTCAGGTTTCTTTGATGATTAGAAAATGTCTTTATAGTCACTTTTAATCCATTTAAAGCATCCTTGCTAAATAAAAGTAGTAATTTCTGTAATATCTTCCCCTGATTCTGATATTTAAATTTTTCTATTCATCAGAGAATCCTGAAATAAAATGTACTCAACTGTTCTACATATTGATGATAATAATATGTTTCTTAAACTGCAAATAAGCATATTAGAATGTGTTTCTGAAGGATTATGTGGCATTGAAGATTGGAGTAATGATGCTGAAAATATAGATTTGATCACAGGAATAAATTACATTTTAAAATATATTCAAATAGAAAGCAGTTACTTTAGTAAAAATATTTCACAATATTACTGCTTTTGCTGTATTTTGGATCAAATAAATGCAGGCTTGGTGAGCAGAAGAGTTTTCTTTAAAAACATTAAAACTCTCACTGTTCAAAAACTTCTGACTGGTTGTGTAGAAACGACAAGTAAAACATTGAAATAAAGGAAATTTTAGTAGTAGTATTTTCTTGTAAACACTCCAATATTTATCAGAGACACTCTTTGTACTCTCATTTCACGTTGATTTACAGTTGGGTTTTTTGTGTAGTTATAGATTTCTAAACTAATTTAATTTGTAGCAGATAAATATAGAAATATTATGTCCAAGTTTAAGAAGTGTGTGCAAAGAAAAAGCAACCACTCAGTTACAGACATTGAAACAAAGCGAGTTACAGCACCTGTCTGCCTCTTGTACATCTCTTTTTGATCACTGCTGGATGGGGAGAACAATTGTGAGACTTTAATCGTGAAAGATGTTTCCCTAGATGGGCATTGGTGAAGTGTGCTTCAAGGCTTGGGAATGACCTCATTCTGGCCATCAGCACCACTGAGCGTGGTTGGGAGGTTTGGCCTTTATCTCCCGCTTTAAGCATGTGATTTGGAGCAAAGCCCTCAGAAGCTTCTGGAAGAGTGTGTAGTGGGTGGCTAAGCCTTGATCAGCTAGTGGGGGGATCTCTTGTCAGGTCCAGTAATCCCAGAATCATCAGATAACAGGACATGCATTGATGACCGCATGATGGTGTAATCCCTGTGGTTGCAAAAGTGTTAAAAAGAGCTATTAATAAGGCCTAGATACACAGCCATAACAGATTACAGCAAACTCTCTTCACTTGAAAAAAAAATCAAGTACACTTTTGTAAAAGAAAAAGAAACCCGACATTGTGTGTGACTGCTGATCTCTGCAACCTCCACCACCAACTATAATTCTCTGTGAAGTATAGCCAAGAACAAAACAAGGTGGTGTTTCATGCACAAAAACATATATTTTTGCTTCTCACTGTGTCCCTGTTTTTTCCCTCCTGAATGTCTCCTGGGATTCTTGCTCTGTCAGCTCTATCTACTAACAGGAACCTGTAAGGATTTTACCGTTTTCAGATTAAGAATGAAAAATGATCATTGATAAACCTGGGACAGACTCTCTTCAGGGAATTCACTGATAGCATTGTTTATTTGCATGCTTTAGCACCAAGTCCGCAAGGAATCATGCAAATCAGATAGCAGCACAAACATGGACAAAACTTAGTGTTGGATTTGATTTGAATGTACTCAATTTAAAAAAAATAATCGACCTCAATTTGTCCGGAATTGGCCCATTCCATTAGCGAGAACCCCATAAAGCCCCCTTTATTAGACCATTTTCCCTAGACTGCATGATGAAACCCATTTGAAAATCATAATTGTGTATTCACAAACGCTTCGATTTCATTAAATAGATATATTTAGTGCAGGTTTAATATGCGTTATTTACAATTTAATATGAATATATAAATTATTTACATGTATGTAGGTTACCTACATGCGTGTCAGAGCGGCTCCGTTCACAGTAAATGCTGCTCCACACAAACATGCGTAAAAACTACTTTTAAAGACGCACTGCAAACATTTTACTGGAGTGAGTCCAAAAAAATAGTAAAATAATCTGTACATCCAATCTGAACCATCCTAGTTCAATGGTTCACTGCTGGGGGGCAATCTCAATGAACTCGCCTGATTCATGGGTTTACAGAGATTGCGTCCACAATGGCAAACTGTTAAAATTTCGCTCCACACATGTAAATGATAGCAGTTTGTGTGGAGCAGCATTTACTGTGAAATTGTGTTGCATTTATACACTTTTGGCGCTTCGAAACAGTGAATCATTTTGCAAAGCAATTAGTTCAATTGATTCGAAGCTTCGAAAAGGTTTGTTTTTCCAATCATTATATAAACCTACGCAAACACAAGAGAATACATCAATATCTTTCTTAATATATTAACTATGCATCACAATTTCAAAACAAGAACTCAAACCCTCACTCTTTTTAGATGTTTAGATGTTTTGATGTCCACATATTTAAGAACTTGCTGTGGTCGTAGCATTTCTGTCATAAAGAAATAGCCAAATATTAAAGATTAACTGGACATTTTAATTAAATGTTGTTTAGTCAATATTAAACAAGGATTAGATCGCCCAGTAAAGTGTAAAAACAATTGTCAGGCTGTTGGCGCCTTCTGCAGTCATTTGCTATAATGCGTAATGTACATTAGCTTAATTGTTTGATACATTTTAAGTTTTGTTCAATAAAACCATGATTACTTGCTTTTGATACTTTATTTATCAAAGTATTAATTATTATTATCCGATTACTCAATAATCATCAGAATAATCAACCGATTACTTGATTACCAGAATAATCGTTCATGACATCCCCTTGCCTTTGTTAAAGCAACACCAAAGAGGTTTTTTTTTACCTTAAAATAATGTTTCCAAACTCGTGTCAGTGGTTCATCAACTCATAACAGGGTGAAACGGCACTTCCGCATTCGCTTTGCGACCCTCTATCGGCCATAACAGCACTATGTAAGTTTGGGTCGTCGGGTAGCGGTTTTGTAGTTCAAATGAGACTACAAATGCGACTTGCTTTACGGAAAAAAAATAGCAAACAATGTCATTATTATGTTCCCCTTCGGGAACGTCGAGCTGCGTCACCACGCTTTGGGAACGCCCCCAGCGTGACCACGCTCTGAAACACGTGTCTAATCAGTCCAATAGGAAAACGCGCTGTGACGTCACGGGCGGGGTGACGTCATGAACCAGGAAACTATAAAGCACATGCGGTGAATGCAGCCGGCAGCTTCTGTCTTTCAGTCGCGCTCTGTGTTGAATGTGTTTGTCCTCTCAGTGCTGTTTTTCAGAGCCAGTTTGCTCTACTTTATTTTGAGTACTGAGATAGATAGGAAAGCAAAAAAGAAATATGGGCGATAAAAGCAAGAGTTTTAGGCGTTGTGTTCCTCCATGCCTCAGATACATCACGGCTGAGGACACACACACGCTCTGTGTATCTTGCTTGGGGGCGAAGCATGCCCAGTCAGCCTTCGAGGAGGCTGACTGTGTGCATTGTTTGCGGCTTCCTCTCCGCACGCTTCGCTCCCGGAGGGCTCTTTTTGAGGAAGGAGCCCTCGCTAGCGTTCCCCGCGGATCAGGCCCCGCTGCTGCCGAGGCAGAGCGGCGTCTGCATTCGTGGGGTTCGCAGTTGGATCTAGTATCGAGTTTGGAGACGGGTGAACCCCTTTCTCCATCCTCCTCTGCTAGATCACTGCCCCTCTCTGGTGTGGAAGCCCGCTCTGCGGCTTCTTCCCTCCAGGAGGAGCACTCGACCCTCCGTTTGTCTTCTTCTGAGGAGGAGGACGCGGAGATGGTCGAGGAGGCTGGTCCCACGCCCACCCAGCCTGTCGAGTACGAGGAGTTAGTGGAGGTGATCACACGTGCTGTCGCCAAGCTTAACATTGAATGGCCAGACGTTGTGACTAAAGTGCAAGCACATACGAGATCTAAGCTAGATGAAAGATTCCTGTCATCTAAAAGCACACCTCCACGCCGAGGCCTTCCATTTTTTCCCGATCTCCACACTGAGGTGTCGAGATCGTGGTCAAAACCATTCTCCACCCGTGTTCACTCCCCCACCGCTGCCATCTATTCTAATGTGGCGGGGGCTCGTGAGCACGGTTACGGGACGATGCCGCAGGTTGAGCAGACGCTCTCCAGTTATTTATCCCCTAGCACGGCATCGTCCCTGAAGGCCTCGGCACTCCCCAGTAAGGCACTCAGAACCACCTCGTCCTTGCTGGGGAAAGGGTACTCGGCAGCAGGTCAGGCTGCAGCATGTCTACACACTATGGGCGTGCTCCAAGCATATCAAGCCGACCTGCTGCAAGAGCTTGATGAGGGTGAGGACGGGGCAGCGGTCGACGTGAGTGAGCTCCGCCGCACCGCTGACCTCGCTCTGCGCGCCACCAAGGAAACCGCCCGTGTCATTGGGCGGTCCATGGCAGCTATGGTGGCCGCAGAGAGACATCTCTGGCTAACCCTATCCGATATGAGAGACCGTGATAGGGCTTACCTGCTAGACGCCCCGCTTGTCCCTGCCGGCCTGTTCGGCGATGCAGTTGCGACTGTCGTCGACAGGTTCCAACAGTCACGGCAACAAGCGGCGGCGTTCCAGAGATTTCTTCCTCGCCGCTCAGGCTCTGGGGCTGCTGGACGGGAGCAGCCCCATCCGAGTACCCGCTCCTCGTACCGCGACCAACAGAAGCGGAGCGTCGCGAGGCGTGCTCCTCCCCAAGGTGATCAGGGAGAGACCCTCAGGCGCTCCAGGTCGGGGGCCTCTAAGCCGAAGGCCGACTTGAGGGCCGTCCTTCAGGCAAAGAGGTCCTCGAAGAAGCCCTGACGCCTATGGCCCAGGGCCGATGAGAGCAAGCCCCCCTGGGGGAATATCCTCCCCCCAGTGCTCTCGAGAGGCCGGTCTGCCAACCCTGCCACCTCTGGTGCTTCAGGGCGCAGCGGTCCCTCAGCAGCCCCTACTTCCACCCGTCTGTACCGCGGTGCAGAGGGGCTCATCATCTCTAAGACCACCAGAGGTCAGCCTCGAGAGGCTGATTCCCTTAGTAAATCATTTAGCAGCGTGGAAACTTCTGCCAAATGTATCTCAATGGGTCCTGCGAACAGTAGAGAAAGGATACAGAATTCAGTTTGGCGGCTCCCCGCCACCTTTCCAAGGGGTTCTAGCCACTACGGTGGCCCCACAGCAGGCTCTGGTTTTAGAACAAGAAGTAGACACTCTTCTAAAGAAAGGGGCCATCGAGGTGGTCCCTCCAGATCTCAGAGAGTCCGGGTTTTACAGCCGTTACTTCATTGTTCCGAAGAAGGATGGAGGTTTGCGTCCGATTTTAGACCTCAGGCTGCTCAATCGTACAGTACTGAGGCTCAAGTTCAGAATGCTCACTGTCAAGCAGGTCGTGTCACAAATCAGGTCCGAGGACTGGTTTGTCACAATAGATCTCAAGGACGCATACTTCCATATCTCCATCCTTCCTCAGCACAGGAGGTTCCTCAGGTTTGCTTTTGGGGGCAAAGCATACCAGTACAGGGTTCTTCCGTTCGGTCTAGCACTCTCACCCAGAACTTTTACCAAGTGTGTAGATGCGGCACTGGCTCCGTTGCGACTCCAGGGCATCCGCATACTGAATTATATAGACGACTGGCTCATCCTGGCACAGTCGAGAGAAGTAGCGGTTCGACATCGAGATGTCGTTCTCGCCCACATGGAAGTTCTAGGGTTAAGGCTGAACTCCAAGAAAAGCGTTCTTTCTCCATCTCAGAGAACCACCTATCTAGGAGTAGTTTGGGATTCGACCACGATGCGGGCACAAATGTCTCCCGCACGGGTACAGTCAGTCCTCAACGCAGTCGCGAGAGTCAGACTAGGCCACTCACTCACTGTGAAGCAGTTCCAAGTTCTGCTAGGTCTCATGGCAGCAGCGTCCAACGTTATACCTCTTGGCCTGCTGTACATGAGGCCTTTACAGTGGTGGCTCAGGACCAAAGGGTTTTCCCCGAGGGGCAACCCGTTCCGTATGATCAAGGTCACGCGGCGCTGCCTTCGTGCCTTAGACATATGGAAGAAACCTTGGTTCCTGTCTCAGGGCCCGGTGTTGGGAGCTCCATGTCAGCGTCTGACACTAACTACAGACGCCTCCCTCACCGGCTGGGGAGCGGTCATGAGTGGCCGCTCGGCCCAAGGTCTGTGGAGCGCACGCCAACTGTCGTGGCATATCAATCGCCTGGAGATGCAGGCAGTGTTTCTAGCTTTGAGACACTTCCTCCCAGACATCAAAGATCACCATGTGTTGGTACGCACCGACAACACATCGGTGGTCGCTTACATCAACCACCAAGGAGGTCTGCGGTCGCGCCCCTTGAACAAGCTGGCACACCAGATCCTCATGTGGTCCCAGGGAAAGCTTCTCTCGTTAAGAGCAATGTACATTCCTGGGCATCTCAATTTGGGAGCAGACGCCCTGTCGAGGCAGGGGCTGAGGCCCGGGGGATGGAGACTCCACCCAGAGGTGGTGGAGGCCATTTGGAACAAGTTTGGCAGAGCCCAAGTAGATCTATTTGCGAGCCAGGAGACAACACACTGTCCCCTTTGGTTCTCTCTGACTCATCCAGCTCCTCTGGGGCTGGATGCTATGGTACAGGCGTGGCCGAGGCTCCGCCTGTACGCCTTTCCCCCGATCGCTCTGCTCCCGGGAGTTCTGGAAAGAGTACGCCGGAATGGAATTCGCCTTCTACTAGTGGCCCCATTCTGGCCAGGTCGAGCTTGGTTCTCGGACATAGTCTCCCTCCTAGACGGCCCCCCGTGGGAAATTCCTGTCAGGAGGGACCTTCTCTCACAAGCGGGCGGCACGATCTTTCACCCCCGCCCGGAGTTGTGGAAGCTGAGGGTGTGGCCCCTGAGGGGGCACATCTCTTAGCTTCAGGTCTCTCAACCGAGGTTGTTGAGACCATACTCCAATCCAGAGCTCCCTCGACGAGGAAGTTATACACCGGGAAGTGGAATATGTTTGTCCTTTGGTGCACGCAACACCACATTGACCCAGTTCACTGCCCAGTAGGCTCAGTGCTGGACTTTTTGCAAGCCCGCCTCTCGGCCGGTAATGCACACTCTACGTTGAGGGGCTACGTGGCGGCTATAGATGCCTTCCATGCTCCCTTCGGCGCCACCTCCCTCGGGAGACTTCCCCTGGTATCACGCTTCCTCCGCGGTGCGCTGAGGCTGAGGCCCCCGATGCGCTCTCGTGTCCCTACTTGGGACTTGGCCGTGGTACTTGAGGCTCTCTCTAACCACCCTTTCGAGCCTATTGAGGACATCTCGGACAAGTTGCTGTCCTTTAAAACAGCCTTTTTGTTGGCCATCTCTTCCCTCAAGAGAGTGGGTGATCTTCAGGCCCTTTCAGTGGCCCCCTCTTTTCTAGACTTTGCACCTGGAATGGTCAAAGCGTTTCTGCACCCCAAGACGGGCTACGTGCCCAAGGTGCCCTCTGCTGTACCGCGGCCTGTAGTGCTTCAGGCCTTCTGTCCTCCTCCCTTTAAAGAACCGGGACAACGGAAGCTTAACTGTGTGTGTCCAGTGCGAGCACTGGACACATACGTCCACAGAGCTGCCCTGTGGAGGAAGACGGACCAATTGTTTGTTTGTTTCGGTCCTCATAACAAGGGTCTTCCAGCTTCTAAGCAAACTCTAAGTCGGTGGATCTCGGATGCCATTTCCTTATCATACAAGTCCTTAGGCCTTCCCTCTCCTTTGGAAGCCAAGGCACACTCTACCCGCAAAGTTGCGGCCACCAAAGCTTTCCTGTCAGGTGTCTCCCTGCAGGATATATGTAACGCTGCGGGCTGGTCCACGCCACTCACGTTTGTGAGGTTCTACGAGTTAGACCTCCCTCATACCCCAGGCTCTCAGGCCTTACTTTCTGAAGCCCCTACCACGAGTAGGGCCCTTTAATGTGGGGTTCCCCCCCCCCCTCTGTTATCCTGCTTGTCAGCAGTTGTTATCTCGGGCTACTTTCGCCCTATTTATCTACGAGCTAAGGCTCTCTCTCTATCCTGCTTTTCAGCAGTTGTTATCTCGGGCTACTTTCGCCCTATTTATCTACGAGCTAAGGCTCTCTCTCTTCCTGCTTATCAGCAGTTGTTATCTCGGGCTACTTTCGCCCTATTTATCTACGAGCTAAGGCTCTCTCTCTATCCTGCTTTTCAGCAGTCGTTATCTCGGGCTACTTTCGCCCTATTTATCTACGAGCTAAGGCTCTCTCTCTATCCTGCTTTTCAGCAGTTGTTATCTCGGGCTACTTTCGCCCTATTTATCTACGAGCTAAGGCTCTCTCTCTTCCTGCTTATCAGCAGTTGTTATCTCGGGCTACTTTCGCCCTATTTATCTACGAGCTAAGGCTCTCTCTCTCTATCCTGCTTATCAGCAGTTGTTATCTCGGGCTACTTTCGCCCTTATTTCTACGAGCGAAGGCTCGCTATTACTCTGCCTCAGGGCACTATATCTCAGGCTACTTTCGCCTTTCTGCCTACTAGGCAGCCATTTTTTGGGCATACTGCCCCCCTTTTCTGCTACACATTCAGCAGGTCTTTGAAATTCTGGTGGCGTGGGTATATCGTTCCCAAAGCGTGGTGACGCAGCTCGACGTTCCCGAAGGGGAACGCCTCGGGTTTCGTATGAAACCCTAGTTCCTCGAGGGAACGAGACGCTGCGTCGCCTTCCACAATTTCGGCATCCCTGCAGCGCTCCTGGTGGCAGAAGCTGCCGGCTGCATTCACCGCATGTGCTTTATAGTTTCCTGGTTCATGACGTCACCCCGCCCGTGACGTCACAGCGCGTTTTCCTATTGGACTGATTAGACACGTGTTTCAGAGCGTGGTCACGCTGGGGGCGTTCCCAAAGCGTGGTGACGCAGCGTCTCGTTCCCTCGAGGAACTAGGGTTTCATACGAAACCCGAGGCGTTTTATTTAGTTTTCATACTTTCATAAAGTCATGCAACTCACTCTACCTTGTCACTGGACATCGTTATTTCCAAAGCCGGTCCTGGATAGCCTCCAAACAAATAACGTGCATGTGACGCGTAGGCTAAATTATTTACGACAGCGGTAATGGACAATTCCTCTTCCAACCTGTAGAGGGAGCGAAGTTCTTTGGTGTTGCTTTAATAGTTTGCACTGCTTTGTTCGTAGATTTTGTACGCAGTGTTTTCTTTATCATAATGTTTTAAATATTTCAATAAGAGAAGCTGTATCAGCTAGAACGGTGGAGTCAAAAATCATCCAATTTGGACTCTTAAAAAGCTTTTTAAAAAATGCTCATATCCCTATAGCCTTGAATTGACTCACACAGTATTTTCCTCATAAATATGTTAGATATAGAGCGTTAGATATAGGTGGTTTCCTGGGCGTAAAATGAGATGCGGCCGATGTAATCCTTAACAAGTGCCGTCCATGTTTAAAGAGCCTCTACGCCTCCTGTGCGGTCATGCGTAGCTCCAGTTCACAGCTCGGCGTTAATGAGAAAGATTAATCCTGCGTGTGTGCTGCGATTCATCATGCCTTTTTACCTACGGGCCACACATCAGACACGACTGTCTTGGACCATTAGATGTGGTCCAATTGGACTCTACTAAAATAGTCCCACAGACAATAGCGAGCAGTAGCGTATGAAAAAAATAAGAGGAGCTGGGGTTTGATGTTTCATGAAAAAGCACTTTAATATTAAGGCACTTCAGAGTGAGTCCCAAAAATATTAAAAGAAGCCGTAATACATCCATGGGCAATTTTAATAGTAATACCGAAGTGTTCATGATTTATTTGAGGAGCTTTTTTACCAATATGCAGGTATGCTGAAGCTTGCTTCCTTTGTAACCTCCAAATATATGAAATTTGTCAGTGGGCTAGGTGATATATATAAGGAAATCTCATTATTTTTTTCCTTTTTGAGGGGTGCCTTCTTCGAGGAGGCAAGGGAGGCAGTGCCTACTCAAAATATTGGTAGAAAAAAAAAACATCAAAAAAGTGCATTAATCACTCCTTTTTCTAAAGAAACATTGTTCATCAGTGACACCAGCAGGTAAAGTTTCAGCGGGAGTTTGTATCTCTCTTGCCTCCCCTGAGCCCATTGAGTTTTAACAGACTCAATAAAGCCTGTAGTGAGTTTGGTGGGGGGGGGGGGGTAAATGAGATTGAATGAAGGAAAGTCACATGAGAGGAGGCAATATGATTGGATATGACAGGTTATGTTTGGCTGTGATTGGTTCATGCAAAAAATCCTGCCTCTTGTGTTTGCGCGTGTTCCGTGTTTGTGAATCAGTCTGAATGTACAACATAATGGCATTAATGGAAGACTAATTTAAAAACATCGTAAACAACGTACACACCTAGATAAAACCACAGGGCTCTACACTTACTTTTCTTTAAAAAATGTAGTAGCACAGTCAAAATTTCAGGAGCACATTCTAACCAATATTCAAAAAATCTGATAAAAAATTAGTCTTTCTATTACGAGGTGATATTTGACTCCTCTAAGTGATTTACAAGGGAATTTTTATTTATTTATTATTTATGTCAAATTAAAAACAAATTAAGCTTTTTAAAAGGTCTAATTAAAACAACAGAATAAGAACAAGTTACCAATCAAATGAAATCAGTATTAAAAAAATGTATTTGTACTACAAAGGTGGCACAGAAAAACACAAAAGTGGCTTGTAGGTGGATTTTCATGTTTAATGAGGCTCAGAGGTGGCATGAGTGCAATCAAATTCATAAATTCATGTTGAGATTAATGTTTTAAATATAAAATTTTGAATACGGAAATATTAAATGATTTAAATAAACGAAAAGATACTTTAAAAATAAAACTAAATCTGCCAGTAGGTGGCGTCAGGTCACTGATTCAATTACTGAATCATGTCATTCATTTGATTTGTTCGAACGGCTGATTCATTCAGGAATAAAGCAAGTAACTGCCTTTATGAGTGGGAAATTAAATAATTTCACTAGATTCGGTTAAAAACGCACATTCATTCATAAACAAAACACCACTGTGTTTGAACGGAGATGCACAGCGTCTCATTTGTGACTTGTTTCAGACTATTTTTGATGATGAAATAAAGGCAATAGTCTTATAGTCAGACAATGTAAGTCACATAATATTAACTTCTTGTTTATTTAACTGTTGTATTAAATCAATATCACATTTAATTACAAACTTAATTACAAAAAAAATGGTTGCACTGTAGAGCCCTGAACCACTTTGATACATCAACATAACTTAAAAATAGCATGAAAACATGATCTGTGGGAGTTTTTAGTGAGTAATCTGCTTGGTGAAATTTGAAGTAAATCTCTGTGTCTGTGACCAATATTTACACAGCTTTGATGACTGATAATCTGAAAACTTCAAAAATAGTTATATATTTTTTCCTGAAATATTACCTCAGACAACAGCGATCGGTAGCATATGAAAAACTAAGAAGAGCTGCGGTTTGATGTTTCATGAAAAAGCACTTTAATATTAAGGCACTTCTGAGCGAGTCAAAAGAAATTTTAATAGAATCCGTACATCCATAGGCAATTTTAATGCTGTGTGAATATTATAAGTGATACCGAAGTATGTTTTGATATATTGGAGGGGCTGTTTTACCCATGTGTTTTTTTGATACCAAGGGCGTGAAGTTGGGCAGAGACCTCGGGATTACAGGAAAGCTGAAGGCTACGAATATACTCTCCTACATTTCTTGTCATACCCTTGAGGAGTTTTCAATGGCCTCTGTAAATATGCAGTAGCAGAGAGGGAAATATGTCAAACATAAGCTGCGCTGAGAGCATTTCAGCTGCGAATAAGCAACACATGCTCAAATGAATCCAGCTACCTTGTTAAAACCCACAGCTGCCCACGGCCCTTCGTCTAATGCCTTTCTCAGTGTAGAGGTCGGCCCCTGGGGAGAGAGATCAGCCAACTGTGACCCACCAGAGAGGTGATCTGTTGTCCTCCGGCACTCGCAAGTGGATCTGCACAGACACCACCTGCAAAGTTGCTCCTAGACTCATCACATTCGCACTTGTCTAATGCGATAATAGGACTTTATATGTGGTCATGTGGGAATGAGTCTGGAAATGTTGAAGCTGAAGGTTGTTTAGATAGCAGCAGTTCGAATACTCACGTTTGCTTCCATTGTGACCTCCAAACATGAATTCTTTACCTGTGTTTGACGTAAATGGAGCAGTTTCTTTCTGTACAATGGTGCAGCTTTCGATATAGAGATATTCAGTCACAGTGTCAATTTGTAGGCCAAACCAGGAGACTGATTCACAATGGGCTCAACTAGGAATTTCGAATGGGTTTTTATAAAAGTTGTTTTCGATTTTTGAGGTCTGTTTCTAAAATAAGGTCTGTGCAGGGGCGTCGCTGGGAATTCTGGGCCCTGTGCACTGACTCAGCTAAGGGGCCCCCCTAAAAAAAAAGGGGGGGGGGGGGGGGTTAGCGATTGCCAGGCATTTACATTAGTTAACAACATTTATTGTGATCTTAAAATTATATTTAAAGGAAAAAAAAAAATTCACTCCTCAGGGGCCCTCCCCCCACTTGGGGTCTTGGTAATTTAGTCCCCTTTTCACCCAACCACGCCGCCCCTGGGTCTGTGGTTAGCATTAGTTAATGAGATTTTATGTTTTGTTCTATGACATAAAATTTTAGGCATTTATGCCCTAAATATGAGTTTTTAAATTGCTGTGTGCTTTGATAAATATATTTTAATATAATTTTCTTAATTCCTTAATGTAATATGTACACTGCCATTCAAAAGTAAGTATGACTTTTAATGGTTTTTAAAGAAGTCTGTTTTTTTTTTTAAAGAAGTCTCATATGGTCATCATAATTCTTTTTATTAGATCAAAAATACAGGAAAAGTCATATTTTAAGTATACTTTAATATAATACCCAGTCTTCAGTGTCCTTAAGAATCCTTAAGAAATAATTTAAATATGCTGATTTATTATTAATGTTGAACCTGTGATAATGTTTTTTCAGGATTCTTTGATGAATAAAAAGTTAGAAAGAACAGCATTTGTTAAAAATAGAAATGTTTTCTAACAATATAAATCTTTACTATCACTTTTCATCAATTTAACACATCCTTGCTGAATAAAAGTATGAATTTATTTCAAAGAAAGAAAAAAAATTGACTGACTCCAAACTTTAAACGGTAGTGTATATCGTGACAAAAGATTTCTATTTTAAATAAATGCTGTTCTTTTTAATGTTTTATTCATCAAAGAATCCTGGAAAAAAGTATCACAGAAAAAAACAACAAAAAAATGGCAGCAAAACTGTTTTCAACATTGATAATAAATCAGCAAATTCAAATGATTTCTGAAAGATCATGTGACACTGGAGACTGGAGTAATAATGCTAAAAATTCAGCTTTGCATCACAGGAAAAAATTCTATTTTAAAGTATATTCAAATTGAACAAAACAACACAGCCTTTGTTAGCAGAAAAGACTTCTTTAAAAAACTTTCAAAGTCTTACTG
Source organism: Garra rufa (assembly GCF_049309525.1). Lineage (NCBI taxonomy): Eukaryota > Metazoa > Chordata > Actinopteri > Cypriniformes > Cyprinidae > Garra > Garra rufa. The sequence goes on from NC_133379.1 coordinate 26,875,308, forward strand.
ATCCCAAACTTTTGAACGGCAGTGCATTTAATTTGTTTTTGCTTTGTAGAAGAAAATAGAAATCATGTTATGTTAACCACAGACCTTTTACTCAGAAAGGGAAAAAACTGTATTCTTAAAACCCATTACAAATTCCAGAGGGAACCCATGGCGTGAAAATGCTAATGCTTTTCAGGGTTTTACAAAGTGCACAGCTCATTTAGGAGATTATTTAAGACATTTTACATAACCTGCCTAATTTGCATGAATTATTAATGTGCATTAATATAATCTTTCCTACAGGATTCAAATGATAAGATTTGCCAGATGACTTCAACTTGAACCAAACGCAAGACATAAATTGGATAAACACTCACATTATTAGTTATTAGGTGTATTTTTAGCTAATGTGTCAGATTGTGGTTTAGGGAACGCATTTGGTTGATTTGATTTTTATCCACAAGTGAATTAATTGCAACAGTTAATGTTAGAATACCAAAATGTGCATCTTTTCAACATACACTCCCAGTCAAAAGTTTTTGAACAGTAAGATTTTTAATGTTTTTTTTAAAGAATTCTCTTCTGCTCACCAAGCCTGCCTTTATTTGTTCCAAAATACAGAAAAAAACTGCAATATTGCGAATATTTGAATATATTTTAAAATGTAATTTCTTCCTGTGATCAAAGCTAAATGTACAGCATCATTGCTCCAGTCTTCAGTGTCACATGATCCTTCAGAAATCATTCTAATATGCTGATTGGCTGTTCAAGAAACATTAATTATTACTGTTATTATCAATATTTAAAACGGTTGTTTTTCAGGATTCTTTGATAAATAGAAAGATCCAAAGATCAGCATTTATCTAAAATAAAAAGCTTTTGTAACATTACTATACCATTCAAAAGCTTGGAGTCAGAATATATATTTTTTGGGGGGGAAAAAGATAGAAATTAATACTTTCATTTAGCAACGATGCTTTAAATTGATCAAAAGTGATGATATTCATGAAGACATTCATAATGTTTCAGAGATTTCAGATACATGCTGTTCTTCTGAACTTGCTATTCATCAAAGAAACCTAAAAAAATTCTACTTTTTCACTGTTTTCAACATAATAATAATAATAATAATAATAATAATAATAATAATAATAATAATAAAATATTTGAGCAGCAAATCAGAATATTAGAATGATTTCTAATGATGCTAAAAAATCAGCTTTGAAATAACAGGAATAAATTACGTTTTAAAATAAATCAAATAGAAATAAAATAGCATAAATAGAATAAAGACTTCTTTAACATTTTTGTCCATTTCAGTTTTGTTTTTTGTTATAAGTGTGCCTGTATAATGCCAACTGCATGAATTTTGGCTCAGGTGTTTATTTTTTTTCTTAAATTTGAATATTTCACCCTCATTTCCTTTAAAAAAAAATCAATTTTACCCTCCGTACAAAAAATACTCACACTCAGGATCTTAAGGACAAAAAAGTTCACATTGAAACCCATTAAAACTGCAATTTTTTAACCCAGGGCCATTTGACTATAAAATGATGCAATATTTGCTAATTGGCATTCATTCTATTGGCAAGGCTTCGAATTTTACATTTTTACCATTTTGTACTAGAACTAGATTGCGCCATTTTTTCAAATTTGGCATATACATATTTTTTTTAAAATCTAACACTACATAACAAATATAAATGCCTCAAAATGAATGTTGTTGTTCTTCACTGACACACCCAAGAATCTAATAAAAAAAGAAAAAAAATTTGCATAGCATTTAGTAAAAGGAAATTAACTACTATTTAAAATTTTTTCATAAAAAAAAACACCTGTGGCATTATTTAAAAAACCCAGCATTTAAAGGCTTACAATTCTGAAAATTAATGAATGTTTGGTATATATGGATAGAACAGATGCTGGTTAAAAAATCGACATCAGTGAAAGTGGAAAAAAATATTAATAAATCATATTTTTTTGTGACAGATTTTGGGCATGGACATTTTTGTCCATTTTGCACCTATGTGAACGCACAAGGGTTAACATATACATAAACAATAAAATCATGCAATGACACATTCAGGAATTGAATGAGGAAATTCTATAGGAATGGAGATGCAGAAACTATAAAACTTGATGCAGTTTTATCTTGCATTTTCCCATGTATAAGTTTGCTTGGCAAGTTATCAAGGAACCCAAAAGCAACACAACAACTCCAGATAGCAAATCCCAAAGCAATCATCGAAGAATTGCAAGCACGCAAAGAGGACGACACATTTCAGAAAAGTAAACATTTTTTAAAATGCAGTCCTAGTTTAGTCCTTTACTAGTAAAAAGAACAGTGGAACACCCGCTATAGCTCTCTGAGGACCTTTTGCATCTTCTTCTAGAAAGGCAATTACTCGTGCAGCACGTACAGGAACACGCACACTCTCTCGCCGCTCTACCTGCCTGGGTTGCCTCCACTCTACTCTGCACCTGCTGATGTGATTGTTCAGCACTGCCCATCAGTGCACATAATGAAGTGCAAATCAGGCTAATGTGCTCACTGATGCGCTGGCTTTTAAAGATCAGCTCAAATTGATTTAGTCCCAGCACCACTGAGCCATTAACAAATAATAAAATGGAATATAACAAATATATGTGTCCAGGGATTTACAAAAAATCATTCCCACTGCCACGAGCAGGATGCACAACAAACCGCTGTGTTTATTTCATCAGAAGAAGGGAAAGGGACATTTTGGCCCCGTACCATTTAGGAACATTTACCCAGTCGTTCCCTGTTGTTGTCGGAGTACAAATGATGTTTGTTTTATACAGCTTGAGGAGCATTATTAGCAAATTATGCCTTAAAAGATGGAGTGTGCTTTGGGTTTTATTAAGTATCACAGGTATGCCAAGATAGGAACATTTTTTTTAGCCGTCAGCAGAAGAAAACTAAACTTGTAATTTAAGCGCATAAGGAAAAGATAAGAGAGAATAAACACTCTCCAGGCAGTTTAGTTAAGTTTAGAAGGCATTTATTTTGAGGGCATGCTAAAGTGTTTTTGGCATTGCTCCATTGTCAGGATAGGAAACAAAATCACCCGACTCTGAAACAACTGTCTGTCAGTGTCTCTCTCCACACAATGACAGATTGTGTAGGTGTTGAACAAATGATCTTGGAATACCAAGCAATTTATCATTAGCAGCCAGGAATGGCTTAAATTGGGTTGGCTGAAAACACTTTTTCATAATGTTTTATGAACTTTCTGCAGAATTTCAGCTCATATCACTGCTTTATTTTCTCTCAAGGCACACATATTGTTAGGTTTGTGTTGTGTGCCATGGGTCATTGGGTTTGTGGTTTATTTTCAGTGGTTATTTTTATATATTAAGAATAAGGAGCATTAATGGGATAGTTCACCCAAAAATGAAAATTCAAACACAGTTGCAAATCTGTAAGACCTTTGTTCATCTTCCGGAACACAAATTAAGATATTTTGGATGAGCAGTGTTGGGGCTAACGCATTACAAGTAACGCAAGTTATGTAATAATATTGTTTTTTCCAAGTAACTGAAGTAACGTATTACTTTTTAATTGACAAGAAAATATCTGAGTTACTTTTTCAAACAAGTAACGCCAGTTACTTTTTCACCCCATTTATTGTTTAAAAGCTCTCCTGTTCCCATGTTTAGAGAAATTGTGAGTAAGATGTTACTTTAGTTCTAGAATAAATGTGAACATTAATTCATCTCACTCACTAAAAAAACAGATGAAATTCAACGCAAACCTGCAATAATTAAATGTTAAATAACACAAATATCCTTTATGTATTTAATCCCATTGTATTAACCGATGTCTTTGCTGCCAACCTTCGATGATCCAATTCATTCATACTAATAAGCAAAAATTACCCAAGATAATTTAACATTTGTTTTCCTTTTTTTATTGCTTAAGAGTTGTCATTTTTTCTTCTGCGGTCTACTGTACAGATGTGAATTTACCTTTCTCTAAGCCTGAGGCTTTTAGTATGAAAAGGCTTTTACTTTTGCCAAAAATAGAACTTTTTATATTAAAAACAAGCAAGCAAGGCTTGGCCAGATTTCAAAAGTAATGCAAAAGTAACGTAACGCAATGTAATTAGTTACTTTTTTTAGTGAGTAAATCAATATTGTAATGCATTACTTTTAAAAGTAACTTTCCCCAACACTGGGGATGAAATGTGAGAGCTTTCTGACCCTGCATAGACAGCAATGCAACTGACTCGTTCAAGGCCTAGAAAGGTAGTACGGATGTTAATAAAATAGTTCATGTGACATGCAGTAGATCAACCATATGTTATGAAGCTATGAGAATACTTTTTGTGCGCAAAGAAAACAAAAATAACTTTCTTCTATTCTGCTTTTGACTGTTATTTGAATTAAAATATACAGATGATGAACTAAGAGAGATGGTTGTTATACATTATTATACATAATGTTGTCATTTTGTTTTCTTTGTGCGCAAAAGGTATTCTCGTAACTTCATAAAATTAAGGTTGAACCACTAATGTCACATGGACTTTTTTAACAATGTCTTGAACGTGTCAGTTGTGTTGCTTTCAGAGTCAGAACGCTCTTGGATTTCGTCAAAAATGTCTTAATTTGTGTTCCGAAGATGAACAAAGGTTATACAGGATTAACAGGAATGACTTGAGGGTGAGTAATTAATGACAGAATTTTCATTTTTGGGTGAACTATCCCTTTAAGTTCTAGGCACATTTGCTTTGAAAGTTTTTGCACTTTGACATTTATTAATCCATGCTGTACTCACCAGAAGTATCTGTCAAAGGCTTGTGCTCGTATATCTTTACAATTTATGATCTAATTAGAGAACATAATGAATAGTCAATGAGTTGTAACCATCCTTATTGAAATATTTTGATGATTGCGGAGACTAATTGTGGTGGTAATGACTTTAGATCAACTTCATTTGCATATCTCTGTCTGTTGATTTGTCATTTGCATCTCCTTAGCGTTGATGCTCTGTAAATTGGTCTCTGCTTTGAAACTCTGTCTTTTTTTTTTCTTGTACATTTCTTTTCTCTCTGAGCTACTGATGGAGGAAGTCAAGGTTAAAGTCTTTTTCCAAATGAAATTTTGCGTGAGCAAAACAAGTAAAATAATGTTAATCAGATTTGCCATAATCTCCTGCAATGCATTGCATGCTGTACAACTAAACCACGTTTAATCTTCTACCCCAAAGTTACGTCTTAGGAACAGTCATAACCTTTTCCTTATAAAACAAGTGCTCCGTTGGCACACAAACAGAGGCTCTGTAGGCTATTTAGCTGGTTTGTTCATCTCATTGGTCAATCTGTAATCTCTCCTGTAGCTGTTGGTGATTATCCCCTTCAATTCTCCAAAACCCATCTAAATATTGGATCTTCATAGGATGATCCACCTTAACCCAGAATCTCATACATGAATTGTAATTTTTGATCGGCTTGGCATCAAACCTAGGTCAGAAAAGACTTACTGTACGTTAGCAAAGGTGGCCTATATATGAAGGATTGGCCTGAAGTGGCACTGATTGGAGTAGAACTCACACCACTTCCTGTCTGCTTGTGACCTCAATTCTGAAATGATTTACTGGGCATCCGTCCCGCAACTCCTTTAAGTGCATGAAAAAGCTGTATGTTTGCTCTTCTCCTGACAAGGAAATATATTAGTTTGCTTATCCTACAAAGAAGACCAGCTAATACACATTTTGTTTATTTGTTTATTTTTCTGCCCGTCATTATCATTCTTAAAGGGACAGTGCACCCAAAAAATAAAAATTCTGCCTCAGCCTCATGTTGTGCCAAACCCATAAGACCTACGTCTGTCTTCGTAACACAAATTAAGATATTTTTTATGAAATCCAAGAGCTTTCTGAACCTGCATAGTACATTGTATAGGTCAAAATGATCGATTTTTCTTTTATGCCAAAAATCATTAGGATATTAAGTAAAGATCATGTTCCATGAACATATTTGGTACATTTTCTACCATAAATATATCGAAACTTAGATTAGTAATACTTAATTTTGACAACCCAAAAATATCAATCATCAATATTTGATTTTTTTGCATTCTCAGATTCCAGATTTTCAAATAGTTGTATCTTGACCAAATATTTCCCTCTCCTAACAAACCATACATCAATGGAAAGTTTATTTATTCAGCTTTCAGATGATGTACTGTATAAATCTCAATTTAAAAAAAAATACCTTTATGACTGGTTTTGTGGTCCTAATTTGTGGTCTTAATTGGTGTTCTAAAGATGAATCAGTAAGTTATTAATAACAGAATTCATTTTTGGGTGAACTGTCTCTTTAAGAAGGATTATTGCAATTCACACAAAGGTTTTGATAACTATAAAGATAACATTATGGTTCTAAATTTAAAAAAGGATAACAGAGTCCTACACAACTATAACTGCACAAAGAAACAATAAAACCAGCAGATGAATGATTTGAATATTGACAGCCAATCAGAATCTTGCTATAAAGAGCTTGAGCATTTAAAGCGACAGACCACTTAATAGCAGCATGCACTTATAATTAACAGATTGTTATTGTGCGTTGTTGTGGACGCGTTTATAGGTAAGGAATAATTGATGAAGGGCCATTCAATTCTTAGAATATAATGCATTTTATAAGAATTCAACGGAACAAAGTCAATTTTTCTGCTTAGTTAGTTAACACACCTCAAGATATCTATTAGATTATATATTTCAAGGCATTCATCTGTTTTTTTGTCCTTAAAACACTATTGTGAGTAGAATTAATTTCTTACGCAGTTTATCCAACGCCTCTGTTGCTAATTCCAAAAGGTATTTTCCTGTAAATAATTGCACACCTTAGAACGTTTGTCAGCTAATCAGATTCAAACATTCAACAGCCCTATAGTATAATTATATTTTTTGTTCTTGGTGTACCGACTTCAGGCTTTAGAGTTTGGTATGTGCTTTCTCCATTATTTTAGAAACCAGTGATGCTTAATATTGTACAAAATCATCTTGAATGAGGAGTTTAAGCTGCTCCACATGCTTGTAATTTCTATCATCCTTAAGTTTTTATTCCCATCTGATGTTCTGCAGTGTGTAAGTTGCAGGGAATCTGAATTATTGCATCATGGGGGTCTCACAGGTAGGTTAGACAGGCTTTTGACACTATTTTGGCATTGAGTCCTTTGTGCACAGGTTCAGTAGTTTGTATCATGAAAGGTTTTCAATTGCTATTTCTTAATTTTCGTTGTCGTCGTCATCTTCATATTTCATTTATTTCTTCTGTCACTGCATAATTTGGCCCTGTTCCTCTCTCTTCCCACTCTCTTTGCGCTGGTCTAGTTTAATTACAGGATGACCATGAAAAACCGTCTGTTTTAAAACTGTTTACATTTCCTGTCATTTCATTCCTCGGAGAGGAGGAAAAAGGTTAAAAAATGACACAAAGATGAGGCAGGTTGGCTTAGAGCCATTTCTAGGTCCTAAATGTAATTCTTAGCAAAAGTCTGTGATTCATTTTGCACAGTAATGGAAAAATCTATGATAAAAAATAAAAAGCACTGAAATTATCATATTTTTTTCCCTTCCACACCGACATTTTATTACCTTTCCACGCATCTCGTGCCATTTTGGTAATAGCAAGATTTCATATTTACCCGAGCAGATGCTGCCCTGGCCTTTGTTCGCTCTCTCTTTGGCTTCTATTGTGCCGATGACTTCAGGGTTATATATTTCAAAGATCTTTGTTTTGTCGTACTTAATTGCAACTTTCAGACAGAAATCTGCGCCAACATGTGATGCCCGTCCACATCTGTTACTATAATGGAGGTTGCGTGACCTGGACCGAACAGACGTTGTCATGACAATTTCTGTGACCTCTTTAGAAAGCGTCGCTCAGTCAACGTCTGTGCGATGATAGTTCTGCCTTTCCACTGGCTGCTCTAATGCACCATTAATAAGACCACTCGACTGTTCCAATCACAAGGAATCAGTAATCATTTTAGCTGAAGTTTTTCTATGAAAACATTAGCCCATGTGTTTGCCTGTAGGAATGCATTTTTTTCAATCCCTCATCCACACACTTGTCAGACATGCAGCTGGCATCTGTCAGCAAAGCTTCAGACGGGTCAATACAAGACTTAGAGACGGTTTTGAAATGGCAGACGCCTACGTTTTGTATCTGCTGTTGGGTTTATGTTCTTGTGATAGTACATGCTGTGTTGCAAAACATACTGAATTTTTGTGCTGCCTACTGCATATGTAGGGAACATACCAAGCACACTAAATGACCGTAAAACAATCCACATCCACATACTGTAGGCAGCAATATAGTGTAAGATAATGCCTATACATTTTGGGCCAGATTTACTAAACAGGGCAAATTAGCATTTGAGCGTAATTTCATAAAAACGCAGATGGGAGGGAAAAATCTGCGCGTGGTTAACTGACAATGTGCATTATTTAGTTTTACAGATAATTTACTCACCCGTTGTCATCCAAGATGTTTGTCTTTTTTTCCTCAGTCGTAAAGAAATTACACTACCGTTCAAAAGTTTGGGGTCAGTAAGACTTGTAATAGTCTTTAAAAAAGTCTCAAGGCTGCATTTATTTGATTAAAAATACAGAACAAAACAGTAATATTGCAAAATGTTTTTACAATATAAAATAATGTTTTTTTATTTTAATATACTTTAAAATAGAATTTATTCCTCTGATGAAAAGCTGAATTTTTATCAGCTGTTACTCCAGTCTTAAGTGTCGCATGATCCTTCAGAAATCATTCTAATATGCATGCTGATTTATTATTAGACTTATCAATGTCGGATAATATCAGCAGTGGTACTGCCAAATATTTTTTGTAACCTGTGATTTTTTTCCCCCCAGGATTCTTTCATGAATAACAAGTTTAAAAAGTACAGTGTTTATTCAAAATATAATTTTTTTATAACAATGTAAATTATTTATTATTAATAAACTTTTAATTATTAACTTAATACATGCTTGGTGAATAAAAGTATTAATTTCTTTAAAAAAAAAAAAGAAAAAAAAGAAAGAAACAATAAAAATGTACTGACCCCAAACTTTTGAACGGTAGTGTATGTTTTTTGAGAAAAACATTTCAGGATTTTTCTTCATATAATATATGGTGCCTGCGAGTTTGAACTTCCAGGTTAAATTCAGCTTTAAAGGGCCCTAAACTATCGCAGACGAGGAAGAAGGGCCTTATCTAGTGTTTTACTTCGCTGCTGAAGTACCGACCCAGTGTTTACAAAGTAAACATGCTAAGATGATCAAATGCCCTTTTGCAAAAATAGATAAAACAGCGATGTAGAATGATTTTGAAGTTGGAGAAGAAAATGAGATGGGAGGTTTTTTTTTTTTGACATAGCCTAACTGTCTTGAACCGGAGTAAACAGAGTACACATGTTCATCGCATGTTCATTCTTCTTCTTCTTGTTTAGAGCTCTTTGAAGCTGCATTTAAACTGCATTTTGGAAGTTAAAACTCGTAGGCACCATTCTATATCTCCACTATATGGAGAATATTTCTGAAATGTTTTCCTCAAAAAAACATTATTTCTTTACGACTAAAGAAAGAAAGACCTTAACATCTTGGAGGAAATGGGGGTGAGTAAATTATCTGTACATTTTTTGTTCTGGAACTAATCCTAAATACAATAAAACAGTAAAATTGTTAAATATTATGTCCATTTTAAAAGTATATTTAATATTATTTTTTTTTTAAGATATAACGTATTCTTGTATTGGCAAACCTGATACTTTAGAAATCATTCTAACATGCTGACTTGTTGCTCAAGATACATTTCTTATTATCCACGTGTAATATTTTTGTGGAAACTGTGATAATTTTTTCTTTGATAAGTATAGAAAGTTCAGAAAAGGAAATCTTTTGTAGCAGTGTAAAATTCTTTAGTGTCAGTTTCAAACAATCTTATTTGTCCTTGCTGAATAAAAACATGAAATCTATCTCTATAAGATTTTTTTATAAATCAAATGTAAATTTCTTGGTTAAATAAACATTACTTACACTATCAGAAAAAAATTATTTTACATTAATAATGTTATCAATATTCTATTTATTAAAGCCAAGTATGAATCTTATCAAGTTAGTGTTTTTAAGCATTTTACATTTATTCCAAAATAATAACTCAAGCCAGTAACAATTTAAACACTTGTTATTTTACTCACTAAAAAGTTCCACAGATCATGTTTTTAGGCTATTTTTAAGTCTTATTTTGATGTAAAAAAGTAGTTATATCTTGGTGTTAGATGTTCATTCAGACGGACGCACACAAACACAAGAGACAGGCTTTATCGTATGAACCAATCACAGTCAAACATAACCAGTCATATCCAATCATATCGCGATGGAGGCATTGCCTCCTCTCAAATGACTTACCCCCATTCATTCTCAATTACCCCCCATCAAACTGCACAATTTTTCTGTAGACATACAAGTAATTTATACATGTTATATATTGTAATTTTGCAGTTGGTTTATTTTAGTACTAGGAATTTTTTTTCCTCATCCAATATTTTAAAGGAGGCACTGGCTCTCTTTCCTCTCCTGAGGAAACACCCCTGAAATATATCAGATGCCTTTTCTATTACGAATGCAATGCTGCTTTGAAACAGCCAATTTTGTATTGCCGCCCTTTCATGTTGAGAATGCACCTATTATGAGGCCTTAAAATGCTGACTACGTAGATTTAGGAGTGTCTTTGTGAGTCTCTGAGAGACAGTAAAAAAACCAACTTCCATTTAGTTCTGTATCATGCCTCATGCCAGCAGCAGAAACCCCTGTCTTGTTTTACAACTCTAAGCACCCGTAAGTGACGGACAACACAGCGTGGTGTAGTTCTCATCTTTAGTGCAGTCTGCTCCCTGCTCCATCCACTCTATATTCAGCCTGAGCATCTCTACAACAGCATCACATTGCCAGGCACGATTTTGTGTACTTGCAGCCACCCTCCCCCCTTTCAACTGTTGATTATTTTACAGACAGAAAAATTGCAATTGAAAAGGCTGAATAGGTAGCTGAGATTACTTTTGTATTGAAAGGTTAATCGAAACTCATCTCCGAGGCCACTCTCTGTAAAACCGTTGGCTGGGTTTAGAATGAACTGTAAAGAGAGGATGAGGGAAATGAGTCAGCTGTGAAGGCCATGCCACCTGCATCGCCTCTCCTTCTCTCTGGTCTTGGAGTCAGTGGCAGCCTGTTTCAAGCGCGCTGTGATCTCAGTATGTAGATGGATCTCATTTGGAAATCTCCAGCATTTTTAGCTCACTTGACATTGTACTGTTTTTTTTCTCCGTCTCTGTCTTGTCCTCTGTACTCAGAGCTCTGTTTGTCAATCCTGAGATTGTCAGAGGGTTTGCCAGCGGGCCCGGACATAGGCATGGGCAAGGTGGAGCAATGCCCCCCTAAATGCTGTGACTGCCCCCCCAAACGTAAAGGCATGCAGAATTCCGAATTTCATAAAACAAACAAACTAAATTGCCTTATGTTATTTATCTTATTTACACGAAGGCATGTCATTTCTGTCTCTACATGATCGTGCGTTTACAATGTCTCCTCGGCGAAAACACGGACTGGATTGCAGACTCCATTCATAAAAACCGACTTTACTATTGCGCGGAATACCATGGAATTCGTCGATTTTTGGATTAATAAATCAAAAGTTGGTCTGTCACTTAATTCAAATCGCGATATGGACTAGTGTCTGTGAAAACTGAAATGCAAAAAGACTGGAAAAAGAATTTAAAAAGACTGATGATGATGGCAATGTAGAGTTTGTAGACCTCTCCGTTTGCAAATATCTACACGGGCATAAGAATGCCTTTCCTCAGCTCCATCGCATGTATGTGACCTCCCTTGTGATTGGAATATCATCTGCATCATGCGAGAGCTCTTTCTCCACTTTGTCTCGTGTTCTTACTCCCTTCCGCCGCGCTATGCTACATGAAAGAAAAAGAAATTTAGTTATTCTGGCTCACGAGAAGGGCATAACCACAGGCCTAGATATGGATTAGGGATGCACCGAAATGAAAATTCTTGGCCGAAACCGAAAACCGAAACACCGAAAGAATTATGCCAATTATTAGTACCATTGCATTTATGGCTATGAATGTGTACTAATCTTACTAAAATCAAGGCATTGCAATTGCATAAATTAATATTAAAGTTTCAAAGAATAAATCAATTATATCAGCCTAATTTAAACAATTATTATCAATCAAGTATTAGATTACTTAAATAACATATACATATATTTTACTGCCTTTGTTTAAATTGTTTAATTGTTTAAACATTATCTTGTGGATCTATCAGTTCACATTTACAACTCTACGTGTTTCTCTTCCAGCAGGAGGCGCTGTCAGAATGGTAGTATACAAAGCAGCACAGCAAATGACTTTGAAACGTGTCTCTGAGAGAATGCACGTCAGATGCTGAAAGCACTGTCAGTTTTTACTTTCACTTTAACATATTGCACAATTTTCACGTTGCTTGTGTGATATCCATTGGCTCACCTCCATGGTTTAAAACATAAATATTTATAAAAAAAAATACAGTATATAGAAAAGACATAGCTTTAAAATATTGCGACGTAACACCAACATACAGTAAATCCATTGTTTTTCACTCACTGAAAAGCTACATCTGTCTGCACGCAATGCGCCGATCTCTGCTCTCATCACTGCACGCACGACTGCAGACACACCTCCTCTTGAAATTTCACCATTACAAGTTTTGCAAATCGCTATCCGTGGGTCTTTCTCAGATATACTGAAATACGTCCACACCGCAGACGTGTTGCTTCAGACAAGCACGCGTGCAGGCAGCGATTGCTGTTTGCGTCAACATACTGTTTTGGCCGTGTTGTTTCGGTGATAAAAATTTTCGGTGGCCGAATATTCGGTGCATCACTAATATGGATGCATTTGTTAGTCTTTTTGCACAGAAAAGCAGACAACTGATGCTTTAATGATTGTTATAAGCCATGCTGTGTACAGAACTAAGAAATAAAAACGACAAAAAAAAAAAAACACAAAAAAAGAAATAAAAAAATATATAAATAAAATAAAAGACAAAAAAATGAAAGGATAGATAGATAGATGATAGATAGATGATAGATAGATAGATAGATAGATAGATAGATAGATAGATAGATAGATAGATAGATAGATAGATAGACCGACAGACAAGCAGACAAAAGCAGACAGACAGACATTACAAAGTAAAAAAAAAATAATAATAATAAGAATAGAAAATGTAAAAAAAAAAAAATGCTATGCAAAGAAAACTTTCATAGATAATATTCTACATGCACCCCCTACTGGGGCTGGCTAAATCTGGCCCTGTTTGCCAGATTTCTTCAAAAGAGAGGAGGAAAAGAAGGGAAAGGATTGTCTTGTCACATAAATGAAAAGCTTGCTAACTTATATATCCTATGACTTTTCTATAAACCCAAAATGACAAGCTTGTTCACTGTGAGAAAAAATTCAGGCAAAACAGCATATTCAGCATGAGCATCAACTATCCTGTTAAAAACTGCCATGAAGATGGTCAAATTCAATGCAGCTTGTACCAGACAGCTCATATAATTGACTCATTCCATCTCTGATAGGCAAGAGGGCACACAATCCGTGTAAAGACGGATCTCGCAAGCTCCTAAGTAACCGGCTTTAACGCAAAGGCGCAGGATTTACAGGGCATTTTATAGTATCTCATTATCGGCTGTGAAGCGCCAGTAGTGGCGACTAGTGCAGTTTTATATATAGTTATGTTAATCTGATTCTGCTCCATAAGGGCCGTGCGGGTAAGGTTATGATCAGAGAAGAATCATTAAGCTGCCCGAGCCGAACACACTTGAACTGTCATTGTCAGAGAAGATTTTAATCAGCACAAGGTTCAAAGTTACGCTCATGTCCTTGCGGCCACGTTCGTTTTAGTGCGTGAGGCAATCGGACAGTCACCGAACAGCGATTCGGAGGAATAATACATAAGCCCTTAAAGAGGAAATTAGACGTGGCTGTGAAATAATTCATATGAGGTTAAAGTGAAAATTCAATTATTCTGTTTGATATTCGTAATTAGTGTGGAAGGAAGCTCCAGCTTGCTGTCATTCAGTGATATATATATATATATATATATATATAGTTTTTTTGGGGGGGAATGAGAACATTTGGAGGTCTCTTCAAGTTGACATGTTTTGTAATGTTTTAGATGCAGAGGACTGCAAATGTCTGTCAGTTATTATTTGATTGTCTGAGTAAAATAGAAATTTTATTCTCTTTATAGAGCAGTCTTGTTCATTAATGAATACTATAAAAAGAAAAAAAATGTATGATTGTGTGCTATACATTTAAGTGCAGGAACGTTTGAAATAAAGCTGTTTAAAAGCAGAAGCATGGGTTGAATTAATTATAAATGATAGTACGATTAAACCAAACCTCGCTGTAAAATTTTATTTTATTAGCAAATTCTATTTTAAAAATCAGCAAGTTTTGTCAAATTAAAATCCTACACAATTTTTTTTTCCAGTGCAGGTACAATGTTTAGCGGGGACAGGAAAACTTAAATTTTTTTCTGTAAAGTTAAGGGACTCTTTTTATTGGAATTCAATTGCTGTTGAGATACTATTATAGTTTTCAACCTAAATATACTGTTAAACAGCAAATATTTTATCTAAATATTTATATTTGAATTATATCAATATTCATTATCAGTAAATATAAATAATGAATATTAATGAACAGTATGCAGTCGAAGTCAAAAGTTTACATACACCTTGCAGAATCAGCAAAATGTTAATTATTTTACCAAAATAAGAGAGATCATACAAAATTCATGTTATTTTTTATTTAGTACTGACCTGAAGATGTTTCACATAAAAGACATATAGTCCACAAAAGAAAATAATAATTGAATTTCTAAAAAATTACCCTGTTCAAAAGTTTACATACACTTGATTCTTAACACTATGTTGTTACCTGAATGATCCACAGCTGTGTTTTTTTTTAAGTCCCTTATTTGTGCTGAACATTTAAACTGCCCGGTGTTCTTCAGAAAAATTCTTTAAGTCTCACAAATTCTGTGGTTTTTCAGCATTTTTGTGTATTTGAACCCTTTCTAGCAATGACTGTATGATTTTGAGATCCATCTGTTCACACTGAGAACAACTGAGAGACTCTATTACAGAAGGTTCAAGCTCTCACTAATGCTCCAAAAGGAAAGTGATGCATTAAGAGCCGGGGGTGAAAACTTTTGAACAGAATGAAGATGTGTACATTTTTCTTATTTTGTCTAAATATCATATTTTTTAAATGCCCTTCAGTAGCTACAGAAGATACCTACATGTTTCCTAGGAAAAAAAAAAGTGAAACTTATGATCTTCAAATTCAAAAAGTTTTCACCCCCGGCTCTTAATGCATTGTAATTCCTTCTGGAGCATCAGTGAGCATCTGAACCTTTTGTAATAGGTCAGTACTAAATAAAAAAAGACAGATTCTGCAACTTTTGACTTCAACTGTAAATATTCATGACCAGTTTGAATTTTATTGATTAGCTGCCCCTCAAAAAGTCAACACTCAGTATTACAATTATCTTGATGTCAGTGTTAGCCCGTCCATTTAAGATCACAGTTTTCTTGTGGTGTCTTGCTCTTTACGCACTTTCGCCTTTATCCTCGCCTCATGTCGATGTAGTACATCCACTTGTGAGACTCCCGCTCTGCCATCTGTCTTGAGCGGTGCACAGAGAGCCTCTCCTCCTCCCTGTCTCTGTGACAAATCTGAGAAACACTAGTGCACTTTCCTCTCATTGATTAGAAGAAGCGGCGTGCTTTGCTGCATGAGACTCATTAAGGGGCTCCATTAGCTTGGTTCCCCAGGCATGGCGGGGTTGAGTTAGTCTGATGGTAAACACAGATGCGCTTGGTGAGGCGGGTGACAGCGCTTCTCTCTCAGGGAAGTTGCTAATAGCAGGCACACCAGGGAGCCGCTCAATCACTCTGTTCTATAGACATCTCCACTTTTCCAGCAAATGATGACCAGAGGACACAGCAAAAATGAACCGCTGGTACAATTCCCGAGATCTGTATCGACGTGAACGGGGTAATAATGGATGGGAATCCCAGCCATGTGCGCTATCAAACTGCTATTCTTGTAGCCGGGCACCCGAGACAGATTCGATATGAGGTCAAATCTTATTTCCTGTGGATTAGGGTGCTGTATCACACTGCATTCATTACAGCATTAGGGCAAATAGCTGAGGATGATGACTGATAAGGACTGAGTTTCACGAATACGATCAGGTTTGTGCTCATCCGTCTTTCTGCTTCAAAGGCGCTACACCAGTGATACGTTTAAGCCTGGTAATTAAGAGCCTCCTTTGAATACTCAACAGGACCGTGTTCCTTATTCTTATGGATTAATGCTGAGGCTCATGTTGGGTTTCATTCACTAACCATGCTTAAAGGCGTATTTGGTTGTAAAACCTGTGTGCTAATATTTTTGCTACTAAACCATAATTGAACTTAAGATAACATAACCCAAAAATTGTCAGTAATTAATCCCCCTCATGTTGTTACAAACCTGCAAGACCTTCAATTTCAGAACACAAATTAAGATGTTTGTGATGAAATCCGAGAGCTTTCTGCACAGACAGAAATGAAACTCCCTTGTTTAAGGCCCAGAAAAATAGTAAGTACATCGTTAATAGTCCATGTGACATCAGTGGCTCAACTGTAATTTTATGAAGCTGTTGAAGAAATTGTTAAATCAAGTCATTATTTTTGTTTTCTTTGTGCATAAAAAGCATTCTCGTAGCTTCATAAAATTACGGTTGAACCACTGATGTCACAAAGACTATTTTATTGATGTCCTTTTTGGGCCTTAAAAGTGTCAGTTGCGTTGCTGTCTATGCAGGCTCAGAAAGCTCAGATTTCATCAAAAATATCTTAATTTGTGTTTTGAAGATGAATAAAGGTCTTACGGGTTTGGAATAGCATGAGGGTGAGTAATTAATGACAGAATTTTAATTTTTGGGTGAACTATCCTTTTAAATGTTCATCAGTATATTGCAATATTAATATAATATATATACAGTGGCATGCAAAAATTTGGGAACCCCTTGCAGAATCTGTAAAAAGGTGAATAATTTTAAAATAAGAGAGATATTTTACATAAAAGATGTTTACATATAATCCACAAGACAAAAAATGGTTGAAATTATTAAAATAAGGCCTTAAAAAGTTTGGGAACCCCTGGTTCTTAATACTGTGTGTGGTTACCTGGATGACCTACGACTGTTTTTTTTGTTTTGTGATGGTTGTTCATGAGTCCCTTGTTTGCTCTAAACAGTTAAACTGAGCACTTTTCTTCATAAAAATCCTCTAGGTCCTGCAGATTCTTCAGTTTTCCAGGATCTTTTGCATATTTGAACCCTTTCCAGCAATGACTGTATGATTTTGAGATCCATCTTTTCACACTGAAGACAACTGAGGGACTCAAATGCAAAAGGTTCAAACATTCACTAATGCTTTAGAAGAAAACACGATGCATTAAGAGCAGGGGGTGAAAACTTTTGAACAGGATGTAGATGTCTTTTTTTTTTTTCATTTAATACTGCCCTTCGGAGCCAACAGAAGATACTTGCATGTTTCGCGGAAGACAAATTAAGTACAATTTACCTTCATCTAGGGCTGGGCGATATGGCAAATGTAATCTCGATCATTTTTTTCCCATATTGAACGATAACAATATACATTTCGATATAAGCTGTTGATGTTGCCAGCTTTAAAATAGTATCCCAACAATGACTAAAGCCACAAAAATGAAAGGGTTCATTAAATTACATTTAAAGTATAATTTATTAACAAAAACAGATTACAGATTTGGCCTTAAAAATTAAAACAACTTACTAAAATAAATTAAAAAAATAAAAGTTGTGACAGAGTATGGTAAATGAGAGTAAATGTACAAAATGTAAACAAAATTATTGTAAAAACATAATTGTAACACAATTATTTATTTATTTATTATTATTATTATTAACACAATTGTTTATTTTCTCTATTATAGGTTGAGCTATTTAAATTAGAGGCAACCACTGCATTTTGAAACAATCTACAGTATAAATAACAAAAAATTACGACACAGTTCTTTCTTAATCGTATTAAGTGCAGACAATTCAGCCATAATCAAAGTAGGCTACTCTCTAAATATTCAAAGTGCAAATAGAGACCGAATATTTCAAGCATGATACAGAGCTATAGACATACACAACCTATCATAGCCTACATACTAATAACAGCCTAGATATGTCATGTAGCCTAATTTGCGCGCATTGCGGAGTCACTCTCTAAACAAGGGGGATTAAAATTGCTTTTGAATGCGCGTGCGTTTTTTGCTTTCGGTTTCAGTTTTAACAATCGCGCCAAACTCTCAGCTGAGCTAAGAGTCACTTTTGAGGTAGCCAAACCACTTATATAACGGAATTCGTGCTACCTTTTTTTTGTCGACAATTTCAGCATCTTTGGATAATAACTCGACTAACTTTTTTTTGTCGTCCTGGTGCTTTGCTTCGCAAAGTGCGGTAGGAAATGAACTTTGTACTTTGACGTGCACACGCACGTTGTACGCTGATTGGCTGTTGTCGCATATTTCTACTGTGTGATTGGCTCTTAGATTAATCCATATCGAGCAAAAAATGTCTAGAGCCTATCATCGTTATTAACATAAATTTTATCGCGATTCGATATGATATCGTTTATCGGCCCTGCCCTACCTTCATCTACAACTTTTAAACATTTTACCTTGATCTTAATGCATCATGTTTCCTTCTGAAGCATCAGCGAATGTTTGAACCTTTTTTTTTTTTGTGTAAAAACATGGATCTCAAAATCATACAGTCGCTGCTGGAAAGGGTCCTGGAGGATTTTTATGAAGAACAGTGCTCAGTTTAACTGTTCAGAAGAAAGAAGGGACTCATGAACAACCATCTCAAAACAAAAAAACAGTTGTAGGTCATCCAGGTAACCACACAGTATTAAGAACCAAGGGTTTCCAAACTTGAAATTGGTTATTTTAATAACTATTTTTGTCTCGTAGACTATATGTTAACATCTTTTATGTAAAATACCTTACTCACGACAGTACTAAATAAAAAAACATGCATTTTGAATGATCTCTTTTATTTTGTTAAAATTATTTACATTTTCACAGATTGTGCAAGGGGTTCCACTGTATATTGCATGCTATGTTCTCATTTTCTCATTGTTTTTTCTTCCTCTTTTTAGTATTTTCAAATTAAGTAGGACAGGAAGCCAAGCACAACAGATTCACTGTGGCTGATGGGCCAAAATTAATTTCCCACCTTGATTTGGGCTAATTACTCTCTGCATCTATGAGCTCCTTTATTTCACATAATCTGAATTCAACATTAGAACGGCGGCTAGATCTAATTTATGTGCGTACACACCTGTTTTGAATCCCTGCGGAAATTTCATAAGAACCGTTTCTGCACGCATAACGGTTTTGAATAAAAGTATGAATTTAGCGAGTCTACATTCTTCTGACACACCATCCCTATTGAACTTAATATATTCTCAGGGCTCTCTGATGTAGTGCTTTTGTATGCAATTATTAGTGAAAGAGACTAACAGCATTTCTTCATTCTGTCTTATTTTAGACCTTTAGACCTTTTTATTTATATAGAATGTCAGTCTGTCTCAATTAGTATTTCTAGTTGTATTTCAGGGAGGGCCTGTGTGCTGATAAAGTGGATGTGCTTGGCTTGAGCCCAGCATGTGTCTCTATCAGAGCTTTACAGAGGTGTTGGAGCAGAGCTCCAGCTCCAGATATTAGCCTCACCTCCATCCCAGCAGAGACCCCAGCTAATCACCGCCTCATTATTTCAGCACAGAGCTGGAAAAAAGGCTAAGAGACTACACGTGTGTGTGTTCCTTCAAGATTGCGTTCGTGTGTAAGGCAAAGAAATGTTAAACGCCCGCATAGAGATTAGCTTAGTCTGGTGAGGGCTACGAATCTGACAGCGTTAATCTCATTTCCCATTTGCCATGTTGTCATGCCCCAATACGTTTAACGAGGGTGGTAATGAAAAGAGGGGAACTAGACTCATTAATTAAATTAGCTTCCTTATCCGTGCATCTCTCCAAGTCCACTTATCACAGCTCTGATTGCCTCCAACTTTCTGGATCTCAGTCAGGCAAATGTTGGATATTGTTCATTTTGTTTCAATTTGCCTGGCCCTGCTCAATTTCTTTATTGTGTAATTCCGTTTTGTTGTAGGGTGCAGGGAGGTCACTTAGGCCTGGAACAGACCGGAAAATGTTCACCTGCAGGCAGGAGGGACTTAGACAGGAGCAGAATGTTTAGTTTGCATGGGCATCGCCGCCTGAGCCGGAGGGAAATTAGAAACGAATGAAGGAATTTTTTACCCTTTTGAAGCTTTTTTTTGGTATAATTCCTCCAAATCCTTTCACCTGTTTAAATGCAACCTTTAAAGTCTTTTTTTCCCGCATATACAGTGTTTTAAAATGCATAATACGTTTTCTAGCCTATCTCATTCCCGCTGTGCAGGAGGAGCAGTTTGTACTTTAGTAATTTTCATGCACACATCCTGTGCCTGTAGACTTCACATAAAGAGATTTACATTCATATAGTTCATTTATGTATAAATGGAAAGTATTTTTACACACATTTATGTATATAATATGTTTAAACTAGGGCTGTGATTCAATTAAAAATGTTAACTAATTTATCACAGTTTCCAGTGATTCAGTCTCAGATTAATTGTGATTATTGTATTTCTATCATGACAACTCTGTGAAGATTTTAGCATGGTAATGGATTTGACAATGCCAATTTGCTGCTGTTGTTTTAGATTATCGCTGTAAAGCAAGTACAGAAACTTGCTACTGCCAATGCATACAACAATGTATTTAAGACTTACTACTGCTGCACAAGAGCATATATAATAACCCGTAGCAGATCTATACAGGTGGAGCTGGGGAAGGTGGAGGGTTTCAGAGGAACTCTGAACTCTAGTGAATACTAACCAGCCATTTAAATGTAAAGTAGTATGCTCATTGCCTGGGTATGCAACGTGAACCAGTCAGCTTGTGCCAAGTAGTTTAATGCTGTGAATATCATCAGTTTGCATTAACAACCCATCAGCCTGCTCCATCTAGAGTTTTGTGACAGAACTTGGCATTTACATTTTGAATACTAATTCTATTACAGCTTAAAAGATTAGTTCACTTCCAGAACAAAAATGTACAGATAGTCATCCAAGATGTTCATGTCTTTCTCTCTTCAGTTGTAAAAAAACTATGATTCTTGAGGAAAACATTTCAGGAATTATCTCCATAATAGTGGACTTCAATGGTGCCCCCCAAATTTGAACTTCCAAAATGCAGTTTAAATGCAGTTTCAAATACTGTAGCTCTAAATGATCCCAGCCGAGAAAGATGGGTCTTAACCTGTCGTTTTCGAAACAGATTGACAATATATATACTTTTTAACCTAAAACACTTGTCTTGTCTCTGCGATGCACGTGCATAGTCTGTGCAATCCAGGTCAGTTTAGTTAGGGTATGTCAAAAAAACATCTTGTTTTCTTTTTCAATTTCAAATTCCTACATTGCTGTTTTACCTTTTTTTGGTAAAGGATGTTTGGTCTTCACTTTGTAAACACTGGTTCCCTTCCGAGGGAACTCTCACCGCGTCCCCTAGGGGTCGCTATTGGGGAACGCTGCAGCGTGACTCGTGTCTGAAGAATGCATAGAAAAACTCCATGAAATGGCCGGCGACAGCGTATGACGTCACTGCGGCGCGCACGTCGCTGCTGGTACGTCACTACCGGGCGACACAGTATAAAGAGTCGCCGAAGTAAACATACAGCCTCTTCGCTGTCTTCAGCATTCTCTTTGTCTAGGAGTGCATATTCTCTCACCGGAGGCCTGCTTGTGACGTGTGTGGTAATCTGATACCCGCACTTTCACACCGCCCGAGCTGTGAGGGGAGAACGCAAGCAAGATTACCTCTTGAGAGAGTAGAATGCGATCGGTGCATTCATTGCTTGTTTGTAACGAGAGGCACGCTCTCATACCCACTTGCTACGACTCTCTGCTACGTGGGTGTGGTAAATTACAGCTCGTTCAGCTCCCGAGGGACTAATGGGCTTATTGCGAAAATGCAGTACGCAAAGGAGGGAGGTGAGTTTCTCTGTTCCTCATTTTGCATGAGTGTGTTTGCCTCTCGCGGCATTAACAGACGCATTCGCGGCGTCGCCAGCGGCTCCTTGCTCGTTTTATTCCCGAGGGAATTTGGCGTCTGGGCGGAGTTTGTTTAGCTCCCGCGGGAGCCGAATATGTGCTGCGCGTCGCGATTGTGGAGTTAATTTACTGCCATAAAATATGTATGTGCATGTATATGTATATACATATGCATGTTATATATGCGTATATGTGTACATATAAAGGGGAGAGATTTTCCTAGACTAGTTCGACCATGATTATGCAGATCATGGCAGAACAGTCTTATTAACTGCAGCTGTCTGAGGCTAGCTGTATGTTAACTCTTCCTACTTTAGGGCTGGAGGCTTTCAGTCAGTTTTTACCTCTGGTAGTCCTTCCTACACATACAGATATCTGCGGATATCTGTGTGTGGGCTTACTGATTACTTTTTGTTTAGAAACATAAAAGTAGTTCTTTTAAGCTCTTGCCTAGATGGTGCTGTCTCCCCTGCTAGGGTTTAAATAGACAGCCCACTCTGCTGGTTTGGGCTGTTTTCAGGAGGACTAACCGGAGGTCTTTCACTGATCTGTTAGTTTTTTCCAGGCTTTGGCTTTTCTGGATTTACGTGATTTGGGCTAGGTAGATCACTGCCTTTGAGTCCTTCACTCCATGAAGGCCCAGGTCCGAGCCCTACAACATGAGCTCCCTGCACGCAGCGGTTCTTATAAGGACCTCCATTAACCGATGGTCTGGATTTTAACTCCTTAAACATGTTTTGTTTAAGTTGGAGTTAAATGCAGGTCACTCATGGGTGAGTACGATCCATATTTTTCTTTTAATAAAGAAAAGGAACGTAATACTGTCTCAGGCCTGTGTGTTGTGTTTTTGCTTTTCAGTGAAAAACATGATGAGTTCACGGCGGATGCTCCCCCTCTGATCCTACGGGTTATGGTTATGGCAGTGTTCGTCCTATCCACGCCACAGGTCGTGCGGTAAACCACCCTCTCAGCATATGTTAGACATAGGACTTAGGTCCTCTTCAAGGTAAGCTCCCTAAGTTTCCTTCTTAGGATTGCCCTTGGCATGTTTAACATTTGTCCTTTGCAGGCCTTCTTTCTGAGAATCCCTCTTCCAGACTCTCTCTGTGGACTTTAGATCCTGTGAAGTGATCTTATCAGCCGAAGGTTCTTTCCAGCACCTCCTGAGTTTTGTCTCCGAGGAGCAATTTCTCAGTTCTCCAGTAACTAAAGTAGTACTCCCCTTTCCGTGGAAAGGGTTTATTCAGAGTACCGCTTCTCACGGACAAGCCAGGTTTTCTCCCCGGTTCATCTGGGTTAGGAGCCTGTCCCTCTTGTCCAGGCTGATTCTCACTCTTCAGGCTCACACTCGAGCTGGGCTCTCCCCTTCCCAAGGGAAGGGTCCCTAACGAGCGCCCCCTCGGCGGGATGGGCGTTCCTCCCTGGCCTTCAGGGTTAGGAGTCTATCCTCATAAGTTCCTGCTCCGGGGGATTTATGTCCCGTTGAGACAGGAACATAAGTCCACCTAGACTGGGGTCTGTCGATCCCCGTTAGCCCGAGGGCAGGGTCGATTCAACCGAGGTAGTACTCCCCTTTCTGCGGAAGGGGTTTATTTAGAGTACTGTTTCTCGCTGACAGAGCCAGGTTCTCCTCCCGGTTCATCTGGGTTAGGGGCCTGTCCTTCTTGTCCAGGCTGATTCTCACTCTTCAGGCCTCACGCACGAGCTGGGCTCTCCCCTTTCCGAGGAAAGGGTCCCCTATGAGCGCCCCTCGTCAGGACGGGCGTTCCTCCCTGGCCTTCAGGGTTAGGAGTCTGTCACCATGACTTTCCAGGAGCTCCCTTCTCAGGAACTTGAAGTAACTTTAGTAGCTCCCCTTTCCGCGGAAAGGGTCCTCTCAGAGCTCTTCAACGACAGCAGCTCACCTTAATTCAAGGTTCGTCAGTAGCACCACTGTCGTGTGGACAAATTCCCCTCTGTTTGGGTAGAATCTGTCATCAGGCTTCCTGAGTCAGGTATGATTGCTCCCCTTTTGAGAAAGGGTTCCTCTCGAGCGCTGCTCCTGGCAGGATGAGTAAGCTCCCCTTCTGAGGAAGGGTAAAATTCGAGCGCTGCCTCCTGGCAGGCGGGTTTTCCTCTCTGTTAATCAGGGTTAGGAGCCTGTCTGCGCCTGACTTCCGGGTCGAGTGTCTCCTCCCCTTCAGGCTTTATGATTTGAGCACGGCTCCTAGTGGGATGAGTATGCTCCCCTTCCGAGGAAGGGTAATTCCTGAGCACCACCTTCTCCTAGTAGGCATCCATGTGGACTGGGTCTAGTATGCTCCCCTTTACACTAAAGGGTCCCTTCAGAGCATTGCCCTTTTTAAGGACGGATGTTCCTCCCTGCAAGTCGGGGTTAGGGGTCTGTCCGCTGTCTGCGTCCACTATCATGATGGTCAGTAGCTCCATGATTTCATCGGTCGACTAACAGTTTGCGGACTGTCTGTCCTGATTGGGGTGTAGCATTGCTCCCCTCTCTAAACAGGGAGGGTTCCTCCCCTATTTTAATTCTTGTCATCCTATGACAAATATGGAGCTTTAATATAAGTGTCCCACGCTAAACCCTGGGCACTTTCTGAAGTCCACAATAGTGGTAAGTGCGCACGGGATCTTTGTGCACTTCCTAAAATCCACATAAGTGGTAAGTTCCCACCAAGTTTTTGGTTTCTTTCTAAAATCCTATACGGTATGGGTTACGCGGTACTCGTTCCCATTTTTTGAGTTGGTTTAAAACCCCGGTCTCCCTGGGCCCAACTTCACTCGATATCACCTCAGATATCTCCTGACCATCTGTTATCCAGGGTGCGTTATCTGAGGATAACCCCTGCTAGAACGGTCTCTGTCTTGGGACAGGCCTGTTAGTCGCTATTTCTGAGTCAGTTCACTGAGGGAACTAGACTCGGTAGTACTGGCAGTTCCTGTTCTAGTTAAGTCTAAGTATTAACTTAGCCGTTCCTCCGAAGGAATCTCCGATTCCAACCTGAGCTGTGCTCTGGGTCCTTTGACCCATTCAGGTAAGTGAGTAACAGTTCAGGCTTTGGCCGGGGAGGTTACGTTCTGACAGCTGTCACCTCGTCCTATAGGGATAATTCTTCACAGAATTTACACTTAGTGCTCGCTACTATGCACTCCCCTCAGCATGGAGACGTTGGTATACCGTTCCCCAATAGCGACCCCTAGGGGACGCGGTGAGAGTTCCCTCGGAAGGGAACGTCTCTAGGTTACGTATGTAACCCTAGTTCCCTGAGAAGGGAACGAGACACCGCGTCCCCTAGGCTTCTTCCCATGCTTCGGACGAGAAGCTTCAGACAGTGAAGCGGCTGTATGTTTACTTCGGCGACTCTTTATACTGTGTCGCCCGGTAGTGACGTACCAGCAGCGACGTGCGCGCCGCAGTGACGTCATACGCTGTCGCCGGCCATTTCATGGAGTTTTTCTATGCATTCTTCAGACACGAGTCACGCTGCAGCGTTCCCCAATAGCGACCCCTAGGGGACGCGGTGTCTCGTTCCCTTCTCAGGGAACTAGGGTTACATACGTAACCTAGAGACGGTTTCTTCTGCAGAGATGTAGGACAATTTTGAAGTTGGGAAAGAAAACGAGATGGTAGTTTTTCGACATACCCTAACTGTCTTGAACCGGAGGTCTTGAGGTTAAAATGTATATAAATTGTCAGTTTGTTTCGAAAATGACCGATCGTTTTGCTCGTTTTGAAGCCCCTTGAAACTGATTTAAACTGCATTTTGGAAGTTCAAACTCAGGGGCACCATAGAAGTTCACTATATCGAGAGAAATCCTGAAATATTTTCTTTACGAATGAAGAAAGAAAGACATGAACATCTTGGATGACAAGGAGGTGAGTAAATTATCTGTAGATTTTTGTTCTGGAAGTGAACTTCTCTTTTATTTCTTTACTGAAGAAAGACATGAACATGCTAAAGTCAGTTATTAACTGCACAGTTTATAACAGTTTATTTTTATTTATTTATTTTTTTGGCCACTGAATACGTCGTGAGATGTGTGAGTCAGGCTTTACCTCATACACCATATTTACTAATCAGTATATTAATGTGTGTGCTACTAATTTGAATCGTCTTCTGGATTGTTAGGGGAAAAAGTTCAGCGCTCTGTGTGAGCATCTTGCTCCCGTCTTAGTGAGGCTGGTGAAATGGTGTCTCTTTCAAATACCTCTTTTAAAGGTCAGCTTTGTCCAGGAGCTGATTTGACACCCCTCGTTTAATCAGATAGCTGTGAGGGTTTTAAAAATAGCTTATTTGAGTTTTTTTCCCCCTTTCACTGTCTTTTCACTGTCTTTTTCGCTCTGTATTTTCTCTCCCAATTAAATGTATTTAAATTATTTACTGCTTCTGTATGTTACTGTTATGTATATGCCATGGTTTTGTCATTGTAAATTAGTTGTACTATTTAAGCTAGGTGAAGTGCCAACGAATATAAAGTGGTCCTGTTGCGCTAGAAACACCAAGGTCTTAGATTTGTTTAGAAAGAAATGGCTAAAGAAAAGCTTTCAAATGAATAAATGTAAATTTTAAAGTCTGTTAAATTGGTAATGCTTTTTTATTTTCTATGTAAGCAACAAAAAAGTGAAAAGTAGGCTTGAATTTAATAAAATCTGGTATTAAATAAAAATAACTCAAATCACAAAAATCATACTGTAAGCCAAATGGGGCTGTCAAAAGATGCAGAAAATTTTGCAGGCTGATCTGCTTTTGTACTTTCAGTGAATAGAAACTTACTGTCCAAATATTGACATTTCCAGCCTCGTTTTAAAGTAAGCTTACTGTCTTTAGCTTGTTGTCTTTTTATTGGATTGTAAACACTGATAACAACCATGTCTGCAGACACAGTGTAGGGAAAAGGCCAGTTTAAGTGGAAAACCCACTCTGAACCTCTTTCAAATGCAAGGCTTGACATTTTACTCCTCTGATATCATTCTTCCTTTGACGTGCGCGGATGTCTCATCATAGCTCGGGAAGATCTAAGGCTCCAGCACCTGTTGGGAATGAGTATTGGCCTTTCTTGTAAAGTACGCCCGGCTCACTGGCAGGTAATGGCTCAAAGCTTGAATGGCAGGAATCTGTGTAATCAAACCAATGTCACATATGCAGCTGCGGGGGTACATTGTGCCTGGTCTGGCACACTGGGAGACTAGCCAGTCCCCATTGGTTCTGGCGAGCGCTCAAGAGCCTGTCTGTCAGTCTTAGACAGGAGCTGGAGATGAGACCTCCTTCCCCTCCTTTCGGTACAGTCAGACCATTCACCCCCTGTCTGCCATCAGGCTGGAGATCTTTATATAGGCTCCTTTTTAATTTCCTTCCCTGTTGCAGGCTACGTTAATTTACTTATGCGTCATATCAGTCCTCAGCATCCTGTCATTAACACTGCAGCAAAACGCCAATTAAAGATGAACTTTTAGAAGAAAAGGGTAGTTTTTTAGTAGATTGTTAACCAAGGACTGGGTTAGATTGTGAATTTGGTCACACAACGATGTCTATTTGCTCATTTACACTTTTTAAAAAAAAATCAGTTATGCTTTGTTTTTGTACAATTGGCATTCATTGAATCAATTCTGACAGCACAGTTGCTTGCTTTTAAATAGTAAAAAGTAGTACGCCTATATGCCTATTCTATACAATCTTCTGCCAAATAACACTAGAGCATTTCTATGAATTTAATTTGATTAATTATCCCGTCTTCCTCTCCCCTCACCTCCATTTATTTCCCACTCTCTCTCCAGGTCCTTTGTGAACTACTTAACACACTGTTTGCTAAAACGGCCTTTTATAGCAATTAAATGCCGATTTGGTGGTGTTGGAGTAATTGTCACCCCAGGCTATCTTTGCTGGCCTGGAACAAATGTGTGTGTGTATGTTTGTGTCTGTGTAATGTATCATAAATGATTCCTCTCACACACAGGGGGTTTATACGCAGCTCAGGGGGTGAAGAGACTCGTGCAGGTGGTGAATCTGAGTCAGTGTTTAGTGCCGTCTCTCTTCATCCGTCTTCCTACTGTAATGCACGTGTTGTTTTCATAGCGCAGCTTTAGGAATGAGCGTTTTGCCAAAAAGCTCACTATTGACTCAGCCCAGCGAGACCCCTAGTGCAGGAGTAAATCAATACAGAGAAATGTATACTGAGATATTATTACGTTGCATCTCTGGTTGCATTCTTATTAGGGACCGATAGACGATGGCATTGTCCATCATCGATGGCTGACAGACATCACAATGTTGAGCCAGCATCGTGATTCCTTCTCCCTCCTGCAACCCACCGAATCCAGATAACTTGTTCGGAAAGGAAATGACGTGTATTATGGAACCCCTAAAGGGAATAAATACAAGATGGGAGGAGAATAATACATTTTGATACTATTATATTGTCGGGTACTAAATATACAGTTGAGGTCAAAAGTTTAAATACACCGTGCAGAATATGCAAATGTTAATTATTTGACCAAAATAAGAGGGATCATACAAAATGCATGTTATTTCTTATTTAGAACTGACGTGAATAAAATATTTCACATAAAAGACATTTGCATATAATCCACAAGAGAAAATAATAGTTGATTTAATAAATATGACCCTGTTCAAAAGTTTACATACACTTGATTCTGTTGTTACCTGAATTTTTTTTTTTAATTCAGTGATAGTTGTTCATGAGCCCCTTTTTTGTCCCGAACAGTTAAACTGCCCGCTGTTCTTCAGAAAAACCCTTAAAGCCCCACAAAATTTTTTTTTTTTTTTTTTTTTTTGCATTTCTGTGTATTTGAACCCTTTCCAACAATGATTGTATGATTTTGAGATCCAACTTTTCACACTAAGGACAATTAAGGGATGCATATGCAACTGTTACAGAAGTTTCAAACACTCGCTAATGCTCCAGAAGGAAACACAAGCAGTAAGAGCAGAGGGGTGAAAACATTTTGAATTTGAAGGTCAGGGTAAATTTGACTTATTTTGTCTTTTAGGAAACATGTAAGTATCTTCTGTAGCTTCTTAAGGGCAGTACTTAATGAAAAAGAAAAAAATATATTTAGGCAAAATAATAAAAATGTGCACATCTTCATTCTGTTCAAAAGTTTACACCCCTGGTAAGTGATTCATTGGTTTTGGAACAAATCGTTTGAGTGAATTGTTCAGTGACTTATTAATGAAGACATAACTTGTTTAGTTCCTGAATGAGTCTATTTTTGAACACATTGGTTGAATGAATGATTCAATGACTCATTCATAAAGTTGGTCACTTGGACTAGCCTAATTTATTACTGAATAAATAAGCATTTGTGAACTGGAGCTCTGCATAATTCAAGTGCAAAGCCGTATTGCGTGAGCTGCCAAGCAAACCTACTAAAATTAGAAAACTCATGCATATGAAGCTGTATAGGTGACAACAGCATTCAAAAGCATCCATTTTCAAAATGTGCATGATGTTAAAATTGTTTTGAAGTCATAACATTCTGCAGTTTAACTGCCTCCAGTGTTCATTTTTAACTGTAAACTGCAGTGATTTGTACATATAGCTGCATTTTTATTTTAGTTTTACAAAAATGTACAGTCGTGGCCAAAAGTTTTGAGAATGACTCAAATATTAGTTTTCACAAAGTTTGCTGCTCAACTGCTTTTAGATCTTTGTTTCAGTTGTTTCTGTGATGTGGCTTTTATCAACAATAACATGACATTTATGCAAAGAGTCAGTATTTGCAGTGTTGGCCCTTCTTTTTCAGGACCTCTTCAATTCAACTGGGCATGCTCTCAGTCAACTTCTGGGCCAAATCCTGACTGATAGCAACCCATTCTTTCATAATCACTTCTTGGAGTTTGTCAGAATTAGTGGGTTTTTGTTTGTCCACCCGCCTCTTGAGGATTGAACACAAGTTCTCAATGGGATTAAGATCTGGGGAGTTTCCATGCCATGGGCCCAAAATTTCAACGTTTTGGTCCCCGAGCCACTTAGTTATCACTTTTGCCTAATGGCACAGTGCTCCATCGCATTGTTGAAAATGCATTGTTCTTCACCAAACTGTTGTTGGATTGTTGGAAGAAGTTGCTGTTGGAGGGTGTTTTGGGACCATTCTTTATTCATGGCTGTGTTTTTGGGAAAAATTGTGAGTGAGCCCACTCCCTTGGATGATAAGCAACCCCACACATGAATGGTCTCAGGATGCTTTACTGTTGGCATGACACAGGATTGATGGTAGCGCTCACCTTTTCTTCTCCGGACAAGCCTTTTTCCAGATGCCCCAAATCGGAAAGAGGCTTCATCGGAGAATATGACTTTGCCCCAGTCCTCAGCAGTCCATTCGCCATACTTTTTGCAGAAGATCAATCTGTCCCTGATTTTTTTTTTGGAGAGAAGTGGCTTCTTTGCTGCCCTTCTTTACACCAGGCCATCTTCCAAAAGTCTTGGCCTCACTGTGCGTGCAGATGCGCTCACACCTGCCTGCTGCCATTCTTGAGCAAGCTCTGCACCGGTGTCACTCCGATCCCGCAGCTGAATCCTCTTTAGGAGACGATCCTGGCACTTGCTGGACTTTCTTGGATGCCCTGAAGCCTTCTTAACAATGCAGTGGAAAGTTTTTTTCGGGATTTAAGTTCATTTTCATGGCAAAGAAGGACTATGCAATTCATCTGATCACTCTTCATAACATTCTGGAGTATATGCAAATTGTAAATTATAAAAACTTAAGCAGCAACTTTTCCAATTTCCAATATTTATGTAATTCTCAAAACTTTTGGCCACGACTGTATATAGAGGGACATATTTCCAGTGAGCCTATTGTGTCACTTACAGTGTTTTAAATCAGCTGAATCATTTCAATCACTCACTCATAATGATAGTCACTTGTTGCCACCTACTGGCATAATAGTGCAACTTGCAGAAAAAAACACTTAAAAATGGCAACAACTAATGCACTGACTATGAATGACTGGAAATTACTGTTTAATTTTGTATATAAACCAATAAAATTACGCTGTGATAGCTTCAGCTCTTGTTGGACTCTGTTGTCTTTTCAGCATGAACAATTATAATAATTTCAATTCAAATCAATTTATTTAGTGTTAATGACACACTGACTGTACATTTATCCCTTATGTGTTGACCTCTCTCTCTCTTTCCACTAGCAAGATATTCATTCATTGTTCTCAGTGGACAACATGGAGGATAAAACGATTACGCTTTAACAATTCTTTGATTTAATTCAGCCGGGTCGGTATAGATCACGGGTCGGTATAGATCACTGCTAGGGGAGTTGAGGCCAGTTGTGTGCAGCCTGTACACAGGAGAAACACACAGCGCTCGCTCCGACAACTGTCACGGAATGTGATTTGTGACGAATACCGGAATCATCCGAGCGTGTGCATCCCTCACTTTTATAATGTCAGAGAATCGGGGGAATTTACTCATGTTATTTTGGAGAACTGCCACAGGGTTGACGGGCTGTCAGGATTTCGACAGATCTCCTCTGTCTGATATTACAATCCATCTCCCTCCGTCCTCCGCTTCCTGCCTCTCCAGCCGTCTTGCGATCGCTGACACTCCTATCACATTGGTAAATACTACTTTAATTGATACTCAGGTTGTTCTAGAATTAATGAGCTGGCACCCACGTGCTGATGTGAGGGGAAGAACATCTCTCTTTAAATTGCTTTGCAGCCTTTATTGCTCTCCAGAAATCATATTAGCCAAACCAATCTCATTTAAATCTTCCATTCCCTAATTAACCCTCAACGCCTTCTCATGCTGCTTGCAACTGCACTTTTTGTAGATTTTTACATGAACTATTAGAGACTTGTGTCTCTGCGCTGAGTATATTGGATTTTTATTTTGATCAATCAGAAAACAGTTAAACTGAGAGCAAAATCATCTTCATTATGTAAATGCCAAGTATTACATGAACAGATCAGATAGGACACAAAGGGGGCGAATTGACTAAACAGTCTCTTCTGCATAAAATTTCAGAACAAACACCTGCGTCTTATTCATTAACCACCTGCAATCCAGTTTAACCAGACACGGCTATAAGTATATGAATTAAATCACTGGATGAATTCCAACTGCCATTTTTAAACTCTAAAAGGGAAGGGACATTTTTTTAAAATGGCCGTTCAGCGGCCAAATGAGTCCATTTCTGGTTTTGATAGAACAGCTTTTATCTACTTGAATGGAGAAAGACTTTCCAAAACTGCGTTTATTTGATTAAAAGTATGGTGAGAACAGTAATATTGTGAAATATTATTACAATTTAAAATTTTCCAGTTTTTAATGTTTTAAAAAATAATTTATTCCTGCTATGGCAAAGCTACATTTTCAGCAGCCATTAATCTGGTCTTCATTGTCATCATATTCTTCAGAAATCATTCTAATATTCTGATTTGGCACTCAAAAACATTTCTTTTTATTATCACAATCAAAAACATTTAATGTTTTCGTGAAAACTGTTTAAATATTTATGAAACTGAATGTAAAATGTCAAAAGAACAGCATTTATTTAAAAATTGAAGAGTAGAGAATCTGCTGAAGCATGTGTTTAAATGTCTATTGGCTCTCTTATTTTGTAAGGCAGGACTTTTTTCAATTCTTCTATTAAAAATCTGATTGGCTGTGTCAGTAATGTGCACTTCATAGTGAATTTTAATGTATTCCAACCAAAGTGAAGCAAGTTTTTTCCTAGAAGCAGCGTTTTATCCTTCGTACCAAGATCTCTTTAAATTTAAAAACAAAAAGTCTATTAATAACATTGCTTATCTAAATGCATATTTGTGTGTTTCTGTATTTAAGAGTGTGTAGCAGTTGTAAGCAAGTAGATACGAACCAAACAGTGCATGATGTTCAGAATAAACCTACAGTGATAAAATTGCCTCACAATATAAGCAACCTGAATGATCCAGGGTCACCAGAGCATTTATAAATGTTCTGTTATAGATATGTTAGCAGCTGGAATATATGAAAAGCTACTGAGAATATGGAAGGTACATGTGCTTCAGACTCTCACGCTAGTTTTAATGTGTTCAAGGTAGCATTCAGTTATGCACAGTATTCAACACTACAAACAGACTACAAACGAAATGTTTCAGAAGTGGTGTATTTCTAAAAGTGGGCACTGCCAGTTGAGGCACAGAGTGACCTTTAAATATCAAGCTAAAGGCATCACATTTTTTGTAAGTTTTTTTTTATTATTATTATTTAAAATAGGTGTGATATCCTTGATTGGTAGATAAAAAAACATGAGTCACATTTATAAAAAAAAAAACCACATGACTGCAAACTGATATTAAAGTGTGCTTTAAAAGGAATGAGGAAAGCAATAAAGTGGTTTAATTTTTCCCTTTTAAATTTTGTTCTTTTCCTGAGGGAATTTGAGTTTTTTTCCCTCATGTTGTTTATTCAAACTATCCTCCAAGTGCATTCTTAGCATTTTTCTATGCAGGCAATTTTGTTGCCACCAGTGGAGCTTTTATATCACATGGTATGTGTCCTGAATTGTGTTTGGGTTAATATTTTATTGCAACACTTGGCTTTATGTGCCGTTAGTTCGTTTATTCTAGATGTGAATGTAGAAAAAAAAGAAGGGGGAAAAAAACAAAGCAAAACAAGATATGAAAAGAGAAAAAAGCAATCGTCAGGACTGTTTCTAATTGCATTTGGTCTGGGTCTTAGTGATAACATCAATTCCATTATTTTCCGCATTTGAATTGCACTGCAGCCCGTCTTCAGCATCCAGTCTTTGATTGGCTCAGTGCAGGTATTGGATGTTTAGAACAACGTGGGACCTGCACAAGGGTGCACTGTGCCATTTCATTTTTGTACTCACTCTCATGTCGTTTCAAACCTGTATGACTATTTCTTGGAGCACATAAGAAGATATTTTAAAGAACATCCTGACCAGTCTCTTTAATATAACAAATCATGACTGGGATTGCTTCAAAATGACAAAATAGCACCATGTAGACAAAAACGTTTATTTTGGTATTACATATGATTATTCTGATGTTTAATCGAGTAATCGGATTATTATAAAAAATTTTGGGGACGTCTGGTATTGTTTGGTTATTTTAGACCGGGAAAAAACTGCAGAATGGTACAAAACTCTATGACATTTATGTCAGTCACTATGTGACCACAAAAATAAAAATAAAAACCATGTACTTGATTCAAAAAAGCTAAATGGTCATAAAAAATAGTCACATTTTTGTTGTCCCCAGTCAAAATTGACTGCCATTGATGCAAGAAATGAAATCAATAAATCGGTCAAAAATGCAGTAAAAACACGGACACCAAGGAAGAAGTTACACACTAAAACATCAAGAGTACAAAACAGACACACACACACACACACACACACACACACACACACACACACACACACACACACAACACACTATTATACACACACAAATGAACTGGTGTGGCTGTAACAATATGGCAAAACTGAGCCAGTAGACTCAAATAAGAGGTCAAAATCTGATTGATTAAGTTCTGATAAAGCATTCCTGTTCATTTGTTACATTTTTGTTGGAATTTTGATGTTATGTGACTGTAGTAAATTAATGCAAAAACTGACATTTGAAACCAAACTTTAAAACAGCAAAAAAAAAATCTGAACCTATACAAAAAGTTGTCTTTGAGAATGTCTAAATGTATATCCAAATCCACAACTTCATAAAAATAAGTCATTATGTCTAAAAACAATAATAATTTCTAAGCCTTTTATATAGAGCAAGATAGGAATCCAGTGGCTAAACCATGGAATGTTTTTTTTACTCTGACCAGATGGCACTAATCTGACTTCAAAAATTGGAATTTAAAGGCATTGTTTCTTTTTTAACATGAAATACTGCATAATTGAAAAGTAATATAAAAATCTTAGAAAAACATTTTTGTATTATTTTCAATGGGGGAAAAAATATCATAATTATTGCATAAATATGAGTTAGCACCATGAAATTCTCTCAAGATACAAAATAAAAAAAAGAAAAAATATTATGGAACAAAAATATATTACATTGATTTTACTGAAAATAAAAAAGTTCAGGTGTTCGGTCACTTTTGACCATGAACAGTGATGTTGATGTATTCTGCTGTGTTTACATAGGTTTATAAATGATTTACCTTACAAATCTGATGAAATGGCACATGTTGCATCCCCAGATGAATGTTATAATAAACCCAAACTCATAGCAAGATGCAGAGATGGAGTTTGAGACGCTCCACACGTATAAATGATTCAACATTTCTGGTGGAGCAGCATTTTCTCTGGCTTTAAAAAGGCATTGCATATATTTATTTAGTTGAATCATTGTGTTTGTGAATTCACAATAGCATTATGCTTTATTATGATTTTAAAATGGGTTAATGTATCATGCAGCCTTGAAAAACGTTCTGATAATGCATTTCATGGATTCTCGTTTGTGGAATGTGGCACTTTCCGTATTTCAACACAGGCAAGATGTAATCGATGATTTTTTACAAATCTTTAAAAGTACTCGAATTGAATCTAGGAATCGTGACAGCCCTAGCACAGTATGATAAAAGTGGTCCATAGGTCTTGTATTCTATTATACAGTCTTGTGAATTCATATGTAAGGTTTGTATTAAAAGAAGAACAAAAATGTTTACATTTTGCAGTGTCTGTTTTATGAATAGAATGTTAAAGTTTGATCATCTTAGTAATTCGGTTGATTTGGTTCACAGTGATTTGTTCGACTCAGTCCCTTAGTAGTGGATAACGGTCCATTGGAGGTAAAGATTGTCAGTGAATATCACAATAATTTCGATCTGTAGTCAAACAAAGCTGTCAAATTACTTCAGATGATTTTGAATGTAGCTCACAATGTGTATGGACTCCAATTATGGTGCTTTTGTGTCCTTTTTGAATTTTGAAATCTCCAGTCGCCATTCATTGTAATTGCGGGCGACAAGTAAATTATTCAAAATTTCACCTTTTGTGTTCCATAAGAGTGAATAAATAATGACAGAAATTTTGGGGGGTGATCTGTCTCTTTAAAGTCGTTATTCATGTGTCAGTGTTAATCAATTTAATAGACTTTAAAAAATATTCCAAACCGAGTTCTTTTGTAACACGCACAGTTATGATTATATGTGAAGAAAGCAGAACAAAATGACCTCAAAATAATTCTTAAACTGGTTTTGAAGTTATACAAGAACATCCGTATCCTACAATGTATTACATGAGCTGTTGGATAGTCTCTGCTTGTCTGTATAATGCATGAGGCAAACAACTGCAATCTGTTCAAGAACAAGAAACACTTTTTGTTAATCATCCAGTATTCAAAAGTGTCTTGGAAAATGCAATATGTTTTTTCAATAAAAAGGTTTTAATGATGTTCTTCAATTTTCCTCTAATTAATTAAAAAATACATACTGTATAGTAATTTTTGATGTTTCCAACAGGGTCAAGTTGAAGGATGGTGTGGCCTTTCTGGGAGCAAGAGCCAGCAACCCGGTTCAGTGGACGGTTAGTCAAGACGTCAGGAGCGAGGGACACAGAGTGGTCACTCTGCACTGTCGCAGGAAGGAAGCCAGCTTCGGAAAAAGGTCAGTAACTTTTCAACCTGTCTGTACTATTAACGCTTTTATTAACAAAGGGGAATTCTGGATCTTGAGTCTCCTGGTATCAAAGGCATTATCATCAGAAGGCTGCTGGTTGCCTGACCTAGAAGTTCAAAGTTTAAAATCGAAGCTTAAGGCAAAAACACTGCAAACTGCAAAGTTTTTTCTCACTTGCTCACAATTCTCTTCTCTTTGTAAAGTTT
Organism: Garra rufa; assembly: GCF_049309525.1. Taxonomy (NCBI): domain Eukaryota; kingdom Metazoa; phylum Chordata; class Actinopteri; order Cypriniformes; family Cyprinidae; genus Garra; species Garra rufa. Next base: position 26,912,436 of record NC_133379.1, read on the forward strand.
CAGCCAACAAAGATTCACATATACAGTGACCTGCACAATACAGCCCTTTGGCCTTTAGCCCTCAAATATAAGCATCTCTGCCTAATGACTCTTCTTCTACAGACCCTCTGGTATTGACAGCAAGTTTTTTCAGAGCTCTGCACCATAATATGAAGTGCTAGGAAGTGAAATCCATTTTATTTTTTCCCAAATTTTTTCAAAATCATGAAACATACACAATTTAACTGCTTTAACTTCATGTTTAAGGTCTTTTGAAATACATTTTATTTATTTTTATTAATGCAATTTAGAAAAACCCAACACATGGTAAAATTTTACCTTTTTTGATACCATATGAAAGCTTTCCAAAACTGTTTTTATTTTGTCCATAGCTTGAACGTAAGTTATGACTATCTTAGCTTGGCTGATAGCAATGATTTTCAGGAATGGAATTTTGAGAAAAACGGGTTTAAAGTGAGACAGGTTTTTGTCTGTCAAATCAGGAGCGCTATACAGCATCATTACACAAACAGACTAATGTCTGTTTTCCGTTATTTATCATGGGTGTAGTCTCTGAACTTTTGATCACCACTTGTATGTTTAGATAGAACGAATAGTGTACCTTGTACACTATTGATGCACCTTTATTATACTGTATATGTTACGTGGTTCATCTTGATAGGTGAACTGTTTTTGTGGTGTTCAGAGAAAGCACATCCGCAGCGCGTTCTTAAGAGAAAGATGCAGTCATTTCTGCTTGCTGCAATAAATCGCTTTTTTTCTGCACTAAACAAGTGCATTTTTCCAGGATATTTTAAGAGATGATAGACAAGATGTTATAACATAATAATTTAAAGAAAACCTAATTTTGACCTAAAAAAATGTACATTCAACCTATTTTTAGAATTTTCTAAAAAAAAAAAAAAAGTCCCACCACAACATCAGAAGGGGTTTCCCAAATCACATCACATATAATTTATTATTATTTCTATTTACGTTTTTCTTTTTATTTCTTTTTCACAAATAATGTGTTGTGTATTTTTGTTTTTCTGGTAAATAAATTCTGGTAAATAATTTTTCTGCTAAATATTCCTTAAAAATACTTTTGTAGTACTATTTTATTTAGTAGTAGTAGTAGTAGTAGTCGTAGTAGTATTTCTGTCACATTTTCTTCAAGTTAAACCAAACTTTTATTTTGAAAGGTTGCTGTGAAGACCTTTATTTTTCTGTTTGCATATGATATGACAATAGTTTTTTCTCAAAAGAAATGGTAAAATGCTCATGAAGTGACTCTCATAGCAGTTCTAGAGATAGTTTATGTGTTCATGTACTCATATATAGAGGTAAAGGTTGAAAACACCGCAAGCGTCATGCGCGCTTCAGTATGTGTGTTTTAAATAAAACCACGCATCTGCAACATTAATTCACACAGAGACATGCATACATGTAGGATTTATTTTTAAATTATATTTTTGCAGCTTAATATTCACAGGCACTAGTCCATATTACATTTGATTTAAGTGTACTGACCCACTTTTGATTTATTCATCTAAAATTTGGCAAATTCCGTGACATTCAGTAAATTCCTTTTTTATGACTGAATTCCATGAATCTGTCTGTGTTTTTTGTATTCATGTGATTCATCTGAGTCACTTGTATATCCTTTCTGCTTGAAAGGATAGTTCACCCAAAAATGTAAATTCTGTCATCAGTTACTGTCATCAAAACCAATGCATTATGTGATGAACAGATTTAGTTTAGGCTTTTTTTCATGTTTATATTTATATTTATGAATAACACATACATTGAGCATGTAAGCAAATATGATAAATGGAAGCTCAAAAGTATGTAGTTCACATATAAGAACCAACAGGGTATTTTTGTGCTTCATGAAAGTACATTTCAGCTTGCATTGACTATATTTGATGTACTGTATGCGTGTGTGTTGATCAATTTTTATATGTTAATAAAAGCCTAAATGAAATCTATTCATCATATAAAGTGATCACATCTTTTCAGAAGATTTGAATTAAACCCATCAATTCATATGGATTTGTTTTATAAACTTCATGCAAGTTTAGCTAGGACTTTCAATGGAAGGACAGAAATCTCTCAGGTTTCTTTAAAAATATGAGTGGCAGTCAGTTATGACAGATTTTTTTTATTTTTAGGTGAACTGACCCAGCAGGCACACAACATCGTAAGACATTGATATTTGGTTGAATTTCGGTTGCGATGTCGGGTGACCAAAATTCAATGTTAATTCAATGTTTTATGTCAGTGTTATTTTGATGTCCAACTGTTGTTTTTACATTGTGTAACCAAAATCTAGCATTAAGTCAAATTGACATCAAACACTGAAGTCATCCCAATTTTCATTCTCAACCACTATACAGCATCAACCTGACGTTACATTGAAGTCTGGTGCCTGCTGGGAACATTTTAGGTTTAGTCCCTTGCTGTCTTTTTAATTGAGATAGAAAATAGAGATGCAAAAAATAAATTAATATATGATAGAACAGTTTTATATTTATTCTTCCCCCGGCTGGCACTGATATTAAATCTACATCGTTTAGTGTGTTTGGTGTTTTCTTCTCTGTTTCTATAATGCAAACCATTTTTTTATTCATATACTTGGTTTAGCCAGTTTTTTTCCTTTCGAAAGTGGTGTTAGATTGCATTTTCTGGCTGAAAATTATTATATTATACTCACTCTGCGTTTCTCCGCGCAGAGAGATTAGAAAATCATTGACTGACAGCTGTGCTCTCAGCCCTTATAGGTCCCTCACCTCCTCCAGCATCGCTCTTTTGTGCCATTTGCATATGCAAATGAATCTCGCAAACACGCCCCATTCCAAGCCCTGATTATAAAAAAGAAACTCCGTTTTCAGTGCCCAAATGTGACAGGGTTATAAAACATCTCTGTTATTTAAGTCTGATTTAAGTCTGAATCGTCTCTCGCTTTGCTTTTTTCTCTATCAGTCTGCAAATACATTACTTTCAAATGTGTCAGTTCATATAATGGCCACACAGTGTGGGGTGGTAAGCGGTATCGACAGAGCCCTGAGCTTTCATGCACTCATTTTCGGCCTAAAGAGAAAAATGATGAACATTAACAGAATTTTCTTTCCTCGCCTGTAGAGTTTTATATAAATCATATTGCAATAACGTACAGTTATTTGATTATGCTCGCTCATTGAAATTCCTTTTCCACCTAATGCGTGGGTGTTTCAAGAAGATATTCTTGTTACTCTGACATGCTTTACCTAATTGTAATTTTTGTCCCGGGCAACTGAAAAAATTACATTTTGGGTTTACAGGGGCTTTTAAAGTTTTATGATTCGTGCACAAGGGAGCTGTAGTTTACAACCGCTTCAAAAGCACTTACCGAACTCCTTTCGACCGCTGGAAATCTGAAAAGACACCCACCAAAATTGAAATAAAACTGGCTTCTTGGAAGAAAAACGTATATTCCTTTAAAACCGGCAGCTTTTCTTAAGAGCTTATGGGTAAAGTTATGCTCCCTGAGTTTCAAACCCTTACAAAACTTACTGGCTTACCAGAGGTGAGCTTGCTTTTTCCGATGGTTGTTTCTCATCTGTTCTTTTTCTTTAGAGGTCAGGAAATGATTGGTGAGAGAGGTGCTAGCTCCAGTCCACAGGGGGCAGATTGGTAATGAGTTATTATACATTCTCTTTGATTTCTCGTTGTCTTCACTGCACGACTAATGAGTTCTTACATGTTATACCCTTTTCCACTCTGACAAAGGTTGATTTTATAATTTTTCTTTATAACAATGTGTGCCTGAACTAATGTTTCCTCTACAAAGTTGTGAAGTAAGTAGCTCTGCTTCAATACCAAGTGAACTGCCTTGTTGTCTACTATATACAGTAAGCAGCTATCTTGTACGATGCTATCTAACTGAAATTTAACCTAACAAGTGGCTGATTTTAAATGGTTTTACTCACTAAAAACTCTTGCAGATCATGTTTTCAGGCTATTTCAAATCTTCAAGTTTGAATCTGAAGTAACAAATTGTCGATAACTTAGTGTGAGTTGTCTGAGTTTTTACTTTTTTAAATTTGTCTTTCTATTAAAGGAGTAGTTCACTTCCAGAACAAAAATTTACAGATAATTTGTCATCCAAGATGTTCAAGTCTTTCTTCAGTCGTAAGGAAATTAGGTTTCTTGAGGAAAACATTTCAGGAATGTTCTCCATATAGTGGACTTCTATGGTGCCCGCGAGTTTGAACGTCCAAAATGCAGTTTAAATTCAGCTTCAAAGGGCTCTAAATGATCCCAGATGAGGAAAATGTCTTTATCTATCAAAATGATTGGTTATTTAAAAAAACAAAACAAAAAAAAAAAAACAATAACCTCAAATGCTCCAACTTTATAATCATCCTACATCGCTGCAGAAGTACCGACCCAGTGTTTACAAAGTTAATGTGCAAAGAAGGTCAGACGCACTTACAAAAAGGTAAAACAGCGATGTTGGGTGATTTTTTTTTTTGAAGTTGGAGGAGAAAATGAGATGGGATTTTATCAACCTACACTAAGTGTATTGAACCGGAGTACACCGAGTATGCATGCACATCACAGAGCTAGACAAGATGAGCGTTAGAGGTTAAAAAGTATAGAAATTGTAAAAAAAATTTTTTTTAGAAAATAACAGATTGTTTCGCTAGATAAGACCCTTCTTTCTTAGCTGGAATCATTTAGAGCTCTTTGAAGCTGCATTTAAACTGCATTTTGGAAGTTCAAACTCCCGGGCACCATAGAAATCCACTATATGGAGAGAAATCCTGAAATGTTCTTCTCAAAAAACATAATTTCTTTACGACTGAAGAAATAAAGAATAAACATGAACATCTTGGACGACAAGGGGGTGAGTACATTATCTGTAAATTTTTGTTCTGGAAGTGAACTTCACCTTTAAAGGTGTTTTACATTTATTTGTTTAGCAGACGCTTTTATTCAAAGCGATTTACAAATGAGAAATATCAGTATTAGTTTTGGGCTGACGCCAAATAAGTTTAAAATTACTCCACTGTTCTCCAGTTTAATTAGAATTTAAAGTTCTTGTTATGATTTAGTCCATTTGTATGAAGTTGCAATCAGTCACTGTGTAGGTGATAATTGAAGCGGTGGTAAACCAGTATTTTGGGCTGCTTAATTAAAGCGCTACAGGACAAATGGTAGAATTAGCCATTTTGCATTCGAACACTTGCGGTGCCAGGCATGACAAACTACCAGAGCCTCTGATGACTCATATGAGAGCAATTATACTGGAGCGTGTCTCAGATAAAGATGTGAAGTTGATAGTCATCTGAAGCTGAAAATGAAGAAAGCAGAAGAAAGAAATGATGTCAGTTTCTTCAGGGAATATTACAAGTCCTCAAGATGTCTCTGTCAGGCAAAGCAGCACTGCAATGTTTGAATGTGTACAATGTCAAATCAAAGCAGAGAAGCCACAGATCTGAGCTGTTATGACTGCACTTGCCTTCGTCTTCCTTTATTTAACCTTCATCTTCTGTCGATGATTTGCATATTTCTTATGTTTGGAGTTCCAGAGACCCCAGTGCTGTGTATGTATCTGTAATTTTGAAATCATCCTTTATTAACCTTTTTTTTATATCTTCTTCAGACTTCAAGGTATACAGTAGTTCACCCAGAAAGGAATATTCAGTCATTAATTACCCACCATCATCCCGTTTCAAACCTGTAAGACCTGTTCATCTTCGGAACACAAATTAAGATATTTTTGATGAAATCCTTAAAGGAGTAGTTCACTTTTAGAACAAAAAATTACAGATAATGTATTCACCACCTTGTCATTCAAGATGTTCATGTCTTTCTTTCTTCAGTCGTAAGGAAATTATGTTTTTTGATGAAAACATTTCAGGATTTCTCTCCATATAATGGACTTCTATGGTGCCCCCGAGTTTGAACTTCCAAAATGCAGCTTCAAATGGCTCTAAACCATCACAGTCAAGGAAAGAAGGGTCTTGTCTAGCAAAACAATTGGTTATTTAAAAAAAAAAATTGGTGGTGGGCCGTTATTGGTGTTAACGTGCTGCGTTAACGTGAGACTCTTATCGGGCGATAAAAAAAATATCGCCGTTAATCTATTCTCAAAGTTGGGTTGGGAGCTGGGTCTATACTACGCAAGCTATGATGACTTTCACTTTGATATTTTAGCGTGGATGTATACCTAGCCGAATTGCACTGTAGGGGGCGAGAACGAGTCTTCGAACCTGTGTGAATGCCTACTGGGAAATTACCACATCAAACGAGACGTGCTAACATGGATGCAGCTATGAAGCCAATGGGTTCGCTTCAGGGCAGGGGCGTTGCTAGACCCTTTTTACTGGGGCACGTGCCCCAGTGAAAATCTGCTGTGCCCCAGTAAAATCTCAAATTTGAGTTATAATTTACTTTGATAATCCCAAAATAAAGACATTAAACTATATGCAACAACTGAATTGACGCTTCTAAAAGCAACGCAGTTTAACTATGCACGCAGATATCCATGCCCGTGCGCGTCTGTGTATTTAACTGCAACGCGCACGTTGCGCAGCCTTTTACGCAGAAGTACATGCAGTGTAGGAATAGTTGGCTACACAAGTTTGTATAGTTAATTGTGTTGTGAATGCAATTGTCAAGCAGCTTGTGATGCATTTTGGAACCAGGAGATGAGCCCCTGGTCTAATGCGCCTCCTGGCTTGAGAAACCCGTTCTCAAAGACTTACTTTTAGTCATTATTTGGGTAGCACACATATTCTGAATGCCTTCGGCAGAATTTAAATTAGCCATTTTAATCTAGATTAATCTAGATTAATTCCAAGATTACAGTGAGATTAATCTAGATTAAAAAAAATTATCTATGCCCACCACTAAAAAAAATACAATTTATATACTTTTTAACTTTAAATGCTCACCTTGTCTCTGTGTGTACTCTGTGTAGAGATTAAAAAAGTATATAAATTGTAAATGTTTTTAGAAAATAACTGATCGTTTCACTAGATAAGACCCTTCTTCCTCTTCTGGGATCATTTAGAGCCCTTTGAAGCATTTAAACTGCATTTTGGAAGTTCAAACTCGGGGGGCACCACAGAAGTCCATTATATGGAGAGAAATCCTAAAATGTTTTCCTCAAAAAACATAATTTATTTACGACTGAAGAAAGAAAGACATGAACATCTTGGATGACAAGGGGGTGAGTACATTATCTGTAAATTCCTCTGTAAAACTCCTTTAAGCTTTCTGACCCTGCATAGACAGCAGCGCAACTACCACATTCAAGAAATGCCCAGAAAGCTAGTAAGGACATTGATAAAATAGTCTATGTGACATTGTGAACATATGGCGAAGACTGACACAGAATAGAAGAAATTGTTAAACAAAGTTATTTTTGTTTTCTTTGCATGCAAAAAGTATTCTCGTAGCTTCATAACATAACAATTTTGTTCTCTCTTTTTCTACTTTCTACTATCTTCTGTCTCTCCCACTCGGCTTGACTGAGGAGGAAATTTTTCTTTTTCATATTCCTCTCAAACGGTGTGTGAAATGAGAGGATCAGTTACTCCTGGAAGGAGCAGATGTGCTTCCAATGAATTCCTCATGCAGAATCCGCAGCCCTGCCCTATCCAGAAAGTAACAAGCTCTACTCACCCTGCTAGAACGATGCGGCAAAACTCAACCAAATGTCTTTATAAAAGGGCATCTTTGCCAGTGAAGAACGTGTCGAATTTTGTTTCTTAACTCAAAGTACCGCTTTTGGTGCAGAAGTTGAGTTCGCTAGCTCATGTTTCCATGGGTAAAGAGGCTGTAATTGGGCCTTGAGTGCCGTGTCTGGCCACGTTGCTCGCTGTTTTGTGCTGGTATTGATTTAGCAGTGGGAACGCCACTTATTGAGGTGCTTGAAGCGGCACAGCAAGCCGTCTAATCCTGGGGTTGGGACTCTGCTCAATGGGGCACGCTATAATCCCCCATACCGTCAGTGGCGCGGAGAGCCAGGGATGATTCCCAGCATAAAAACGAACACGATACTCTTTCATCAACTTATTTATTCTTTTCATTGGAGCGCCACAGCGGGGATTAGATTGAGCCATCTTGTCTTTTGTTTTGAGTTTGTCCTTTCTTCTCTCAGCCTGCCACTGGATCGATGGAGAGGTGGAGTCTCAGGTGAACAGACTGACGCTCTCGCTCTCTTTCTTTCCTTGTCGGATGTACTACGCTTGCATCAAAGTGTAGTTGACAGGTCAGGCCTGTTTTAATGTCTGTTCCTGCACAACTTTTAATGATTTCTCCTTTGTTTTTGTCTTATAAAAGCTGTGGAAGAAGGCTATACGTTAGCAGTCCCATTAATCTCAGCGGCAGTTGCCTGGCAGCTGCAGAGATACATATGAAATTATTCTACTTATACTCTAATGTTTAAAAGTTTGGGGTTGGTAAGATTTTTTTAATGTTTATGAAATGTCTCCCTCTTATACTCACCAAAGGTTCATTTGTTTGACAGTAAAAACAGTAATGTTTAAAATTATTATTACAAGTTTCAACTGTAAAACTTCTCTATTTAATATGCAAGGCGGTTTATGCCACTATAAAAAAAAAGAGTCAATTATTATTTTATCTTACAATTCTATCTTACAAGACTTTTTTTTCTCAGAGATACAAACTCAGAATTGTAAGTTATGAAGTCAGAATAGCGGAATATAAACTCACAACTTTATTTCTTGCAATTCCGAGTTTGTGTCTCGCAACTCAAATTTTTTCTCGCCATTCCAAGTTTTGTATCTCTGAGAAAAAAATTCAGAATTGTCAGATAAAAACTTGCAATTAACTTTTTTTTTCTAAAATGGCTCAATCTAATCCCCGCTGTCCGAATATCTTGCAATTCTGACTTTTTCCCTTGCCATTCAATTCTAATTTTTTTTCTTGCAGTTCTCACAATTGAGTTTGTATCTCACAATTCTGGCTTTTTTCTCACAATTCCGAGTTAATCTCGCAATTCTGATTTTTTTCCTCGCAATTCCGAGTTTGTATCTCACAGCTATGATTTTTTCCCCGCCATTCCAATTCTGACTTTTTTCTCGCAATTCCGAGTTTGTCTCACCATTCCAAGTTTGTATCTCACAATTCCATGTTTAGCTCATAATTCCGAGTTTATATTTTGTAATTCAGAGTTTGTATCTCGCACTTCCGAGCTTGTATCTGACAACTCAAATTTTTGTCTTGCCATTCCTTTTTTCTCGCAATTGCGAGTTTGTATCTTGAAATTCTGACTTTTTTACTCACAATTCCGTGTTTATATCTCGCACTTCTGAGCTTGTATCTGACAACTCTATTTTTTTTTCTTGCTGTTCCAGTTCTTGCTGTGAGTTTATATCTCACCATTCCAAATTTATATCTCACAATTCTGACTTCTTTTCTCTCGCAATTCCGAGTTTATATCTCACCATTCCAAGTCTGAGCTTGTATCTCACAACTCTATTTTTTTTCTTGCCGTTCCAAGTTTATATCTGCCAATTCTGACTTTTTTCCTCACAATTCTGACTGTTTTCCTCGCAATTCCGAGTTTATATCTCGCCATTCCAAGTTTATATCTCACAATTCTGACTTTTTTTCTCTCGCAATTCCGAGTTTATATCTCGCCATTCAGAGTTTATATCTCGCAATTCTGATTTTTTTCTTGCAGTTCTCCTAATTGAGTTTGTGTCTCACAATTCTGGCTTTTTTCTCACAATTCTGAGTTAATCTCGCAATTCTGACTTTTTTTCTTGCAATTCCGAGTTTGTATCTCACAACTATGATTTTTTCCTGCCATTTTAATTCTGACTTTTTTTCTCGCAATTCCGAGTTCACGTCTCGCCATTCCAAGTTTGTATCTCACAATTCCATGTTTAGCTCGTAAAAAGAATCTCGCAATTCTGACTTTTTTCTCTCACAATTCCGAGTTTATAT